>NW_016164053.1:9852-11931 GCF_001687245.7 Rhagoletis zephyria | reverse complement strand
GCAGTTGCAACCTACCAAAACCTCCATTGGTCTTGCCGATAATTCGATTTCATTTAAGGCCATTGGTAAAGTGGATGTATTATATACGGTCGGTAGTCTTACCCGACTGGTGCCAACTCTTGTCGTACCTATCTCACTGATACACCCAATTATGGGACGGACATTCCTTGAAGCCTTCTTTTTCGAACTGGTGAAGAACCAAGAGAAAGTTCAACGATTTTTAAAACATACAGCCAAAGGTGATACTGAAGAAGTTGCATCCGCTAAATTCGAAATGGTTACGACGGATAAATTTATTAATTTTTGTAACCAGCCACCAGGGAGTGGGAAAGAACAAGCTCAGGTATCTTCTATGAGTAATGATCTGGAGCCAATTGACGCTTCCACACTCGGTTTAGAGGGTGAACTAGATACCCCAAAAAGAACGAGCGTCAGCCTTCCACATAATCTCACCCCAGATCAAAGACAAATGTTGGACGCCGTTCTCAGACTGTTTAATCCAACTCCTGAGTCTCGTCCTTTAAATATGACTAATCAGATTGAGCACGTAATTGATTCAGGTGATGCAAAACCCGTCATGAAACGCCAGTATCCAGTATCGCCATATGTGGCTGAACAAGTCAGCTAAATACCTAACCAGTATTGATCTGTCTCAAGCTTTCTTTCAAATTCTTTTGGCAAAATCGAGTCAACTGAAAACCGCTTTTGCATTCGTTAACAGACTTTATGCTTTTCGTCACATGGCGATGGGGTTCAGAAATTCACCCGCCACATTAGCCATTCTCATTGATAAAATTTTCGCCAATTTGGTTCCACATGCATTCGCATACGTCGATGATTTCATAATTTGCACTTCGACGTTTGAAGAACAAGTTAAGATATAGGCTATTGTTGCAAAACGTCTGGCGGGGCCGGCTTAACCATCTCAACATCCAAATCGAATTTTTGTTGTAAACGATTGGAATTCCTGGGCTACGTTTTGTCTCAGGAGGGTTTATCTGCGAATCCATCTCGTATTCGAGCGATTGTTGAATTTGCACGGCCCACAATGGCAAAAGAAGTCAGACGGTTCGTTGGTGCAGCAGGCTGTTACCGCAAATTTATTCCAAATTTTTCGGAGACCACAGCTCCCCTTTGTGAATTGTATAAAGGAAACCGAAAAGGACCCATTGAATGGAATACCGCTGCTGAACAAGCCTTTCTAAAACTCAAAGAGGGTTTAACTACCACTCCCGTTCTGACTATGGGCGATTATTCAAAACCATTCAAGGTTTAAACCGATGCCTCGCTTATCGCAGCGGGAGCTGTTCTAGTACAAGAACATGATGGGAATGAACGTGTGGTTCAGTATTTTTCTAAGAAATTCTCGAAAGCCGAACAAAATTACACAGCATCCGAACGGGAATGCCTAGCCGTTCTCTTAGCGGTCGAAAAGTTCCGTCCATATTTTGAGGGTCGTGAATTGGTTGTGGTAACGGACCATGCAGCTTTGCGCTGGCTACAAACTCTCAAAGAACCAACTCGCCGTTTATGCCGTTGGGCGATCCGATTATCACCATAAGATCTCAAAATTATTCATAAACCAGGAAAACATTTAGAACTTCCTGACGCCTTATCTCGTTCTTTTGCTCTTCTCAACATCGTTCGTAGAAATCCAATTGACCTTCCGAGTAATTTTCACGTTAATCGTACCCCAATCACATCCGTGATCAACATTGACCCAAACACGTGCGATAAATGGTACAACAAAATGCATGCCATGGCCTCAAAACAACCATTAGATAGATATAAAATCGAGAACAACCTTCTATATCATCGATTGAAATTTTCCAATCAAAGTGCGGAAATACTGTGGACACTTTGTGTACCATCTTCTGACAGAGCAAAAGTCGTCGATGAAAATCATAACCAGCATTCGCATCAGGGTGTTTGGAAAGCTTATAGACGTATCTCACAACGCTATTGCTGGCCAAACATGTATGAGTCCGTTTACCAGTACGTGCGGCAATATGAACTATGCCACCGCATAAACCAAGTAATGAGAGCACCAAAACACCTCACGGCGAATATAGAGAACCA
>NW_016164053.1:9425-9708 GCF_001687245.7 Rhagoletis zephyria | reverse complement strand
ATATTCACGGTGAATGGCTGCCCCGAACTCATTATATCAGATAATGGTACTCAATTCATCAGTCAAACTTTCGCACAGCTTTGCGCCGATTATAACATCAAACACATGAAAACGCCTTTGTTCCATTCACAAGCCAATCAGGTCGAGGATACAAACAAAAGCATTAAACTTTGAATACGTGCTCACATGGCTGACCTTCTTGAACATTCCTCCTGGGAAAACCATCTTTCTCGTGTTATTCATGATATTAACACTTCAGTGCATTCAGCCACGGGCTACACGC
>NW_016164053.1:0-5318 GCF_001687245.7 Rhagoletis zephyria | reverse complement strand
GACGGACGGACAGACAGACATGGCTTAATCGATTTCTTTTTTCATCCTGATCATTTATGTATACATTTGTCTATATCTATCTCGATTCGTTTTGGCTGTTACAAACAACCGTTATGTGAACGAAATTAATATACCCTTGTGCACAAGTGCGCTCGGGTATAATAAAAGAAAAATAACACATATTAGCAAGAAAACCTCTACAAATCAGTACGTTCATCAATTTTAACATCTGACGAACCTTTGTCAACTCTGACGTAGACAATACCTCGCAACGTAAATACAGACAGCAACTTCCCCGCTCTTCTCAATCTTATGGCCTCTTGTAATAATTTCCTCGTTTCTGTGGTCAAACTCTCAAAAATAGAAAATTTCCCTTCGAGGCCTGCATCGGAGAGAGAAACTTAATGATAACCGCACCGCTCTGATTATTATTGGTAGCCTTTGTACGAAAAATATCCCGAATTTGCGGAGCATGAAAATCAATAGAGATACACACACGGTTAAATGTACTCTTTAAGTTTTCTTCTTCGGTGTCGGGATGCCAAATTCTGCTTCACACTTCTACTCTTTCGCTTCCAGCGCAGAGATCCGCTCAGCGGACTCATTCAGACTAGTTGAGTTAATAGTAACTTCAGCGGCGATCTTCGTACTCAACGCACTCTCAACCACCGTTATTCTATTGGAGAGGCTTTCAAGGAGTGACTGCAGTTTATCTGTTTGATGTTGAATTTTCTCCTCAAGTTCGCGAATAGCAGTTAAAATTTAAGGCAATGAGTCAACACTATAGAAAAGTCTCACCGTTTTAGGAAAGGGAGAGCATTTGCGTCTCTTAGGCGTCTCTTATGGTCTGATTATGCATACTTCGCATAACTTCGCACAACTTCGCATAAACTTCAAACTGTAATTTCGTATGTACTTTGTATGTATTCCATTACCCAGAAATTAGTAGAACTTTTAAAAACTTAGCGATCTGTTGAGTTTAGATTTTGCTTCACATTTTCTTAAGTTACACTTTTAGTGCACTGGTACAAATGGTTGTTCGGAGTTATGCGAAGTATGCATAATCAGACCCTTACAGGCAGCAGGGGGAACAGGTGACGTACCTTTGAAACTGCAAAAACAGCTTACCAAGCAGGTATAGAAAATTAAAACTAAGCGAAAACGGTGAAAACGCCAGCACACAGGCAGGCGGAGTATATTACTATCCGTATTAAGTACACGAAAATACCGCGAATAACTGATGTCGAAACAGAGCAAACGCTTTGCACGTCCATGTTCTTTGAAAGCAAAAAAAAGCTAGTTAAAAGGCTAGTTAAAAGCTAGTTTAAAAGGTTAAATAACATCAAGTTAGGGAACTTCATATCCTCATTTGGCGAATCTTTAAATCAATAAATAATTTTTTTCGTTTTAGTTCTTATTGTAATAAAAGCGTCATCTTCATCTTCATCTTCATCTTCATCTTCATCTTCATCTTCATCTTCATCTTCATCTTCATCGTCATCTTCATCTTCATCTTCATCTTCATCTTCATCTTCATCTTCATCTTCATCTTCATCTTCATCTTCATCCTCATCTTCATCTTCATCTTCATCTTTATTTTCTTCTCTGTCTTTTTATTTACCTTTAACTTTGTCCTGTTCTTCGTCTTTATCACTGGCTTGATCTTTCAATATATGTAGTAGGTTGTGAGTGTATGTGGTTTTATCGTTCCCTTTGCCTTTGTTTCTGCCCTTGAATCTTGCTCTCTGTATTTTCATTCCAACTCCACAGTGGCGTTAAGACTTCAATGTAACCGAGCCCTATCTATTCACGCATGCGCTTATTATCCGTGGGGTTAAGAAGTTTCAACGACATTCTTCTTCTTCTTGTCGGCCAAATCCATCCAGCGTTGCTCGATTTTAGGGCTACATCTGCTCCGTACCCTTCTGCTCAGGGCTGGTATGGAGTCTAACCCAGGGCCAGAAACTTACACCTGCTGCGTTTGCCAGAGACGACTGCATACAAACTCCACCTCGGTCAGGTGAAATACCTGTGACGGGTGGAGTCACCTCCGTAACTGCTCGGGCCTACGTACGCACCGGCAATGGACCACGTCCTTCGTGGCCCCATGCTGTGCGAACCGGACCGCCTCCACGGCAAACCACCACCCGTCCGGGCAGCACACATTCAACATACCCACACCCCAACAGAACACAAAATAACGCACAAATAAACACAATAGCACCCACACACCGCCGCCGGCAACTCCTAGTCCCTCCGACAATCTGCTCTGTTTGCCAGTCCAGAATATACCGTAATGTGACATCAGTCAAGTGCAACTCCTGCCTCGGCTGGTGCCACTTTGGGCGTGCTCAGGACTTCGCAACACGCGAGATTGGACGAGTGACTATGTGAGCCCCTGCTGTGCTGCCCAGTCGCATCCCTCCCCCGCGACGCCGCCAATCACCACCACAAGGCAGCACCCCATTTGGCAGCACGTACAGCAGGGAGCCGGCAGGCAACACAACTCTTTAACACCACACATCACAATCGGTCTCCCAAGGCACACAAAGATGCTACAATTTAACTGTAACGGACTCCAGAGCAAGATCGGGGAGATATCTGTCTTTATGGGAAGGCATGGAATATTAATAGCTGCGGTCCAAGAGACGAAGTTGCACGGCAATTCCACTCTGTTGAATTGCACTGGACACAACGTGCACCGTCGAGATCGCGAGCGAGACAATGGTGGGGGTTTGGCGTACATCACGCACCACACCGCGCAGTATCGTCTTATTGAAGCAGACATCGACCGCAGGGATACCATCCTAGAATATCAGGGTATTGCTATCCGGTCAGGCGATGTTGAGCTCGAAATATTTAACGTATACATACCCCCTGTCACCAGCTGCCCGGCAGGATATCACCCTGAAATAGGTACGCTACTCAGAGATGAAAACCGTATGATAGTTGGTGACTTTAACGCGTCGACATTCTGCACAATGAACGACGACGCACCCACCAGGATTATGGGTAGCTGCTGCAGCTTGCCAGATCTAACAATTGTCAGCGCTGGTCTGATAAACTGCGCTGTCATGCCGACCTATGCTGACCCTAGCATCAGACCATCTGCCCATAGTCATTTCGATTGATAAACCTGCCGACTTTGCTTCCGTGGATCACCGGACCTATGTCAACTTTTCCAAAGCTGACTGGAAAGGCTTCGCGGATGTTACTGAGGGCGCCTTCAATGCACTGCCCATACCAACCGACGTTCATGTGGATGAACGTAAGTTCCGCAGGGTTGTCACCGCTGCTGCAGCTCGTTTCATCCCAGCAGGATGTATTAAGGATCCACGTCCGAACTTACCTGCTGAAACGGCTGTTCTAGCCGAAGAGCGCGACAACCTTCGTCAGGCCGATCCCGGATATCCCCGTATTAGGGAATGGGAAGAGCATTTGAAGACCTGCAACTTCGCCTCTGGTGTGAGCAAGCTTTGGTCAACCTTGAGGTCGTTGTCCAACCCGACGAAGCGTGACGACGGAGTCGAAATAGACTTTGGTGACCACGCTTCGTCGGACCCGGAGCGATGCNCCGAACTTACCTGCTGAAACGGCTGTTCTAGCCGAAGAGCGCGACAACCTTCGTCAGGCCGATCCCGGATATCCCCGTATTAGGGAATGGGAAGAGCATTTGAAGACCTGCAACTTCGCCTCTGGTGTGAGCAAGCTTTGGTCAACCTTGAGGTCGTTGTCCAACCCGACGAAGCGTGACGACGGAGTCGAAATAGACTTTGGTGACCACGCTTCGTCGGACCCGGAGCGATGCGCGAGCTATTTTAGCCGGAAGTTCATTCTGCATCCTCCGGTGGATAAAGCCAAATGTCGAGTGTCCAGTAAGCTGCACAAACTGCCAAAACCCAGTGCGCCTCTTGTTTTCACCGGCGGTGAGGTAAGGGTAGTCATCGGGATGGCAAAAGCCTCCAAAGCCATTGGACCCGACGGAATATGCATATTGATGCTGAAAAATTTGGGTCCTGAGGGAGTAGCATACCTAACGGAGGTCCTCAACCTGTCTATGGGCACTCTCGTCATTCCAGACATCTGGAAAATGGGGAGAGTGGGCCCACTGCTCAATCCGGGGAAACCAGCCAACAAAGGAGAGTCTTATCGCCCGATAACCCTCATTTCCCCGGTAGCGAAGACACTCAAGGCCCTGCTGCTCCCGTATTTTACGAACCACCTGACCCCAGCGAATCATCAGCATGGGTTCCGAAAATTGCATAGCAAAACAACAGCACTTAACGCCTTAAAAATTCAGATAACTCGTGGCCTTAACCGAAACCGCCCCTGTGAGGGAACTATTCTAGTAGCGTTGGACCTGTCCAAGGCGTACGACACTGTCAGTCATTCAACGCTACTAGAAGATATAGAGGCCATCTCACTCCCACAGGGTCTCAAACGGTGGTCGGCGAATTACCTGAGTGGTCGACACTCGTCAGTAATTTTCAGAGAAAAAGCACGCCACGTAAAATTAAACAGGGGGTACCACAGGGTGGTGTCCTGTTCCCGCTACTGTTTAATTATTACATTTCAAAGCTTCCTCAATCACCAAAGGGTGTTAATATTGTCTCCTATGCTGACGATTGTTCGATCATGGCGTCTGGGAATGGAATTGATGACTTGTGCTCGAAAGTCAACGGTTATCTCGCCGAACTTTCTCGCTTCTTCACTGCAAGGAGCCTTGCCCTATCCCCTGGGAAATTCTCGGCAACCCTATTCACCACCGGGACGAAGGAGGTCAGCCTGCAACTGGGTATTCACGTCGATGGCGTAACAATACCGACGGTGAATAACCCGAAAATCCTCGGAGTTACCTTCGACAGTCTGCTCTCCTTCCCGGCGTATACAACCGCAATTGTCAACAAAGTACAGAGCCGCAACAATGTCCTCAAGTTGCTGGCCGGCAGCACTTGGGGCAAAGATTAAGAAACGTTGTTGGCAACATACAAGGCAATTGGCCGGCCGTTTTTAAACTAGCAGGACGCAGTGCATGAAGATACAGACCTGCCAAAACAAGGCATTACGAACAGCGACCGGATGCCTCCTGATGACGCCCCCACACCACTTATATGGCGAGGCCCAGATGCTCCCAGTCAAGGAGCATAACGTAATGCTCTGCAAGCAGTTCCTTGCGGAGAGCCACATACGTGGCCACTTGAGCGGACAGCTGCTTGCGGTAGAGCCCTGGCCAAGTCATGTCAGGAAGCATTTTTACGAACTGACGGATGAAGTCCAGAGGTTTATTAAACAACCTCTGGACCCGTCAACCTACCGAC
>NW_016164052.1:21958-33505 GCF_001687245.7 Rhagoletis zephyria | reverse complement strand
GCTGAACGTTTCTCTGTCATCGGCAACTATGCGATTTTGCTGTTAAATCGCCCCTTTGCTAAAAAATTATTTGCTTGTTTTACATGAGTGTGAATTCGCTTTGCAAGATGTGCGAACAAAATTTTTTCGTATCAGTGCTGACAGTAAACGAATGCGCAGTCGAAAACCCATTTGCGGCAGAAAGAGGCGATGCGTACCAGCTGATAGGCATACAAAGCTGTGGTCAAATTGAATAAATATCGCCGTTTAGTGTTTAGACAACATTGGTTTTGAAATGAAGCAAATTTTTTAAAACATGTTTAAATTTGGTTGGATCGCGCCTTAGGTGCGGCATAAAGCTTATTTTTGCGTTTATACATGTTGAAGACAACTACCAAGTTTAATTTTGGTATCAGTTAAAATATGAAAATATTTTAGAAATTGCTAGTGAACCCGCATGGCATTATAACATTAAAATATAAGTGGCAACCCTTTTAAAGACCCAGACATAATATTTCAAACGATTCATCTAAATCCGTCCAGCCGTTTCTGAGTAAAGAGAGGTCTCGTGCACGGTGTTCATTTTTCTTTCCAACAATTTTCAAAAACGCCTTTGGATATTATATATATGTATATAAACACAGTTATATAGAAAGCGTTGTGGTGACTTTTTAAATAGTTGGCAGCTCCCATAAAGTATTTTCAAACAAAATTTGTATAATATTTTTCGTTTGACATTGTGAAATATATTTTTAATATATATTTTTTTCCATTCTAATAAATAACTTGAATTTAGCTTTTCCAATAGGTGGTAGCCCTCAAATGCCGCAAAAATTTTGAATGTAACACCCTTTCAAACGACAAGCATTTCATATAACTTCTGCATATTTAAATTATATTCGACTTTTCACATAGGTGGCAACCCTCTTCAAAATATTTTTATACTACTACCTTCTTAGACTTCATTCGTTTGGCACCCGTATGGTAATACATATTTCAATTACCTAATTCCCTTAATTAAAATTGAATTAAATTTTTTAAACAGGTGGCAATCCTCCTGCATGTGGTTAAGACACACAGCTTTTCAAAACCATTTCGATTGATACCCATTTTGCAATATTGATTTAGCTTTTTAAATAATTTTAATTTAATTAGTTAAATGTTTTTCTTAATCTGGCAACTCTGGAAAAAAGGTAAAACCTTAGCCAAGCCTTTTACTTTACTCCTCATTGTTTACTTCGCATATTATATATATGTAGATATACATAGATTGTATACTTTGCCACGGCAATTCAGGCTAGCAGCGCCTACTTAGCTGTTCACCCAAAACTAACTTTAATCATCAATCCGTAGCATGATGGAGAGTTTCCTCGTCTATATGTTGTTTTGCTTAATATATGGCCAAATTATTCTATGAGAATCAGAAATTTAGATATTTTTATCAAAGGAGACTTATAAATTCGACGGGAAGGTGGTTATTTGGCGCCAAGTATACCTTTTTTTAATTTCACCATAATTTTCTTTAAAAATTTGTTTGAAGGAATACACTTTTGTTCTGCGCTTTGTAAATACCAGGTCATTCAATTATTTCAATATTTATAATTTTGATATAATTTTAATATGCTGCAATAGAACTTAGGATCCTCTGGAAACTAACAAATAACACTGTAGGCACGCTCAAATGTCAGACAAAACGCCCCGGCACGTAAGCGTAATTTTGGATAGTAGATTACAAATCTAAATAATTTTCATTTCACCTTTGCATAGCGAATGAAAATATTCAAACTTTAATGTTACTCATACGTCATGTCTCACAATATATATGAGCAAGGCCATGTACGGCATGGCGTATGAGTAACGTTATTTCCTGCTGCTATTTCTTGAATTTTTTGCGAAGCAACATTTAAAAAAATTTGGTAATTTCTAAAATTTATTCATTGTGAAAGTTTGAATTTTTCATAAAAGTAGTAATATCTTGAGAAAATTACCTGATCTGGAAAACCCGGAATACAGATACATAAGACATAATTTCTTTTCATAATTTCCAACTCACAGACTAGCCAAAAAAAAACACTTTCGACTCTCTTCTCACTCCATATTTGGAGCACTCGTAAAACACTCATTCGAGGTGCTGCTGTGGGATTCTCTTTTTCTCTTTTCACTCCATAGTCGGAGTACTCAGAAAACGGCTCTTTCTTAAATCAGAAAGGTTTGTGCAAATTTTCGGATCGAGCACTTTAATTTGATGCATTATTCGTCTCTGTACGGTTAGTAGATTGCTGGATTTTCAATTAATAAAACTGATTTGTTGAATTGGTACACTTCAACCGTTTTTATATAATATGCTTTTCCCATTTTCTCATTACTTTCATACTAGTTTTGGTTTTCAGTTCCTGTGAATGTGCAGTTCTGCCCTTAACCCGCCAGTAATTGACTGCCAATAAAATGAATTCATCAATTGATTTCTTAAGCGCTTTTAGGCGAAAAAAATGTAAATTCCAAAGTGCGTGAATGTATTGAATACTGATGTACAATGCCAATGTATCAGGATTCCCAGGAATCGTTTGCGGCGCCACAACCAATCCAACTCTGGAGTTTAACTGATACATATATGTATATAGAAATGGCGTATTGTTAGAACGGTGAAGTTTTCCCTTGTTTGCAATTTTCCCATTTTATTTTGGCTTGTATTCATTCTGATGTTCATTTTTTATTCTTTATTTATCGGATGGCCAAAATTCTAGTGGTGGCGTTTTGGGTTTGTTTGTAAGGCTTTAGCGCCAAAATCACTCAGACTCCGCTTCGTTAAAAAACAAAAAACTACTGAGAACTAAAAGTATTTTTGATCTGTTCCGCGGCAGATTACACACATTGAAAATTGTGTACAGTTTAAGCCGCTGCACAGTGTGTCAGAGAGAGGCCAGGCGTCTCAAAAATCTGCAACTTGTTCGATTTTTATGGCAGATCTATGAAACTTAGCCAATCTAATCAAATTTTGCAAATTTTTAGGTGCGTGTGTTTTATTATGTGCGGATAGTCTTGCATAAAAGTGGTCTGATTACTTGAAAATTATCGAAACTTTAAATTGAGTACAATCATTTTTGAATACCGGTAAATGTAAATAAAACTCAGTACTTTTGAGTATCTATTCGACACTTAATACTGAGTATATTGAATCGATCCTGAGAACTGAGTGTTTTTGAGTACTGAGTACTTTCGAGTCCTTTTGTGAGTACTGAGGTCTTTGAAGTGCTCAGTATCGATACTTTCAAAAATCGAGCGCGGTCGATCCTTTTCGGAATCGAATTCTGAGTACTTTCGGTATCGATACTGCCCAACACTAGTATATGTATGTAAGTCGACAGCGGCAGACAGCACTATCAGTTAAAACTCTACTCAAAAATAAGAAAAAAAACCTATTTGGAGTTAAAAAAAAAAATTTATAATTTTTTAATAGGCGACCCTGAATTAATGTTTCATTATATGTATATGTATTATGAATAACGACCTGTCACCACTTAATCGACTTCTCTTTTCGTTCTGAGCATTTTTGTATACATTTGTCTATATCTATCTCGACAAAACTGATTGAGATTTATATCAGTTAAATGCTGAACACATTCGTACGTTCATCTCAATAAATCAACTACTCCTGGTTGAAGAAAAACAATCCGTCTGTTAAAAGATTACAAGTGCAGTGTTAAATGGTGAAGGCAGACTCTCTTTTTCTAGATGCTCAAAGTGGGACAGTTTACTACTTGCTTATGTTCGCTCTCAGAATGAAATAGATTCGGCTATTGCTTCATCTGGTATTGCTTATGCTGATACCTTATTGAATGGAGGATGAACAGTCCACTCAGCTTTAAATTTGCCATTGGATATGCAATGCAACGAAACTCGCTACATGTCCCATTGGTAAGAGCTCAGGCATGACAAAAAGTGCTGACCGCATGTAAACTGATTAATTTAACTCATCACGATTTGAGAAGAAATGGGCAACTATTCCGCGGAGCTCTTTTACTTTGCCGGCTAGGGATGATAGGAAAATAGCAAACGCAGAAACGTAATATGTATATTAGGGTGGTCCAAAACAAGTAAATTGGGAATTTTAATGCTCTCACGCCCTATGATTGTTCTATATTGAAAAAATATATTCCTATTTATTTATTTTGAAATCAAAAAAGATTTAGGGTCGCTCAAAGTTTTCCATGCATTTTATATGGGCAAGCATTTTTGGATCATCCTAATATATATGCCAAATATATTTATTTATTTCTTTTACTTTTAATTTTATTCACTTTTGGTTAAAAGTTTGTTTTTCCATAATTTTTTTTTTTTAAATATGTACATACATCTTCAGCTAAGGTACAAATTTTAAATGAAACAAATTGAAAACCCTATAAAAAAAATAACAAACCTAGAAATATTTACTCGATGTCTCTTTGAGTAGAGAAGTTCTTTGTGAAACTTGTTTCGCTTTATCAGCGAGTTAATTTTCTTTGAAGTCCTTTATTCCACTTCTACAAACTGGCCTTTCCCACTAGGAAAGCTGTTAAATACGACTACATACTTCTACGCCTGAAATAATTCCGCTGAAATTGGATTGTCAGTCATTAGGTCACTTGAAGCTGTTGACCAGTGTTGCCAATTTAGTTATTTTCCGTTATCTGCGAGGTAGACTGGTTTTTGAGCTCTTTCGACACTCACATCTCCTTTAGGAATGAGCGAACGGGAAGCAGAATTTCTGCACGGATGAATCGTAGCTTGATGAAAGAAGCCGAATGTCTGTGAAACTGTTCGACTTTGGCAAGGGAATATTCCCTAGTTAGCCTAATTTGGTTACCTCGCGTTGCGGAGAAGTTTGCCCCCGAGTTGTACTCACCATAAAGAGTGGTAGTACTTTCTCTTTGGTAAGTATATTGGGAGGATGCTAAAGTATTGGTTTTCACACGATGGGGCTTAATATCACACCGAATCGTCGCTGTTTACAGAACAATGACGTGGAGTCAAACTTTGTCTTAAGCTGCCTAGATTTTGTGAGGCTACGAAAAATATATGTGACCTGGTCTACGAAAAGGGAGCTTACGTGCGAAAACTAGTTTTCTGTGAAAAAGCTGTTAAAAGTAAGCAACTCGTTTCGTTTACTCGTTTTTACTCTTCTTTCTCTACATTTTCAGTACACTTCTAAGCAAGTTAGGATTTTCTGCTTTTCACCACGTGAAAAAGCATCTCATCTTCCATCCGAATCAACCAAAAAGTGAAAATTGATTTTTTGACACCTAAGCCCCCTTTCCGTAGACCAGGTCACATATACTTAAGTACAAAAAAGTTGTTCCTTACAAAAATGCATCGTTTTTATCTTAAACATTGACACTTTTATGAAGTTGCACCGACGACCAGAAATATTTGATTTGTTAATTTAGCTATTTTCCTTGGTCATAAATAAAATTTTGATTTAGCTTTTTTAGGCTTAATTTTTTCTCCCATTGCGCCTTTTTTCTGAAAAAGTTCTGGCAACACTGCTCTTGATGTCTTACATACGTATGTACATATGTATGCATACTAAGGTGGTCAAAAAAAGTAATGCCGGATTTGTAATGCTCCCATCCGATAGGATTGTTCTATCGAAAAAAACATAACTTTGTTCTTTTTTTTTATCAAAGTGTTCAAAGGTTCGGATGTATTTTGTATTAATGGTATAGAATCTTTGTAAATTTAAATTTTTGAAACTCTTCAGGAGGCTTCCAATAGCATTCTCCAATTGTTTAGCTATTTTCTGTGGGTTCCCCATTGCATTGTTGGCGGGTTTTGGGAGACTCATAAAAATTGTTAATATACTTAAAAAGGTGGTTAAACAAACAATTAAGTTCGACGATTGAAGCATTTCTATGAAAGATAGTTTTAAATAAAAATAATAATTTTAATTCCAACGGTTTTACCTTCCTGCGGAACCATTACTTTCAATTTTTGCGCCGAGTCACGAACGGCAGAAGTGTTAATTGCCGATATTTAAAACAATTCAGCTATAGTATTTATGTTTCTCCACATATCCATGTAAAATACATTTAAAACTTTATAGATATTTTTTGATCAAAAATACAAGGTTTTTTTTTTTTATTTTACCACCCCAATATACCGTATACCGTATGTATGACGCAAAATTCTGTTCTATGAGTACTTTCAAGGTCGGTACACACATGGATGCATATTTGCGCTAGTGTACGTGGTGCAGATTGAATTCGATATATTTTGAGTAAATATTCATTTGTAGTTTATCCTTAAGGCATTAATGGAAGTTTGTATTCGCTTCAAAGTGAATGGTGTTAAAAAGTTATAGGAAGTGCAAATGCCCTGTATATGTACATGTGTATATATTTATGAATGTACAATTACAGATAGATGTATGTTTGTTCGCACAGTTACATTTCTCGTGTGTACTTATATAAATAAACATATGTAGGTATGTAAATATAGTTATCAAGTAAAAGGCGGCTAGTGGAATGACGAATTAGGGCAACTTACAATGATGAAAATAAAATTCTTTAATAAAACCAAAAGTAACCAACGCACAGTGCACCGACTCCAAACGAAAAATTAACAAAAATAGGAGTTGTCAGAATTTTTTAAAACTTTACACCAAACCGATTCTATCGCGGTTATTTGAAGAACGTATTAGTCGATATTTTGTAGCGGTTACCAATTTTTAAAAAACGGTATTTTTTTTTACTTTTTGCTCTAAAGGTTACATAAGACATAATTATTGATAGCATGTTCAATTATCAATATAAGATTAGAAAAGACTGCTTCAAACAACTAAAATTTCCTAGAATTAAGAAAATCAAACAAAATTGAATCTGATTGGATATACAATGTGTATTGTGCATCAGTTTCTGAACTTAAATAAACAGAGGAGGAACTTATAACTGACGCAAATTGTTCCATGCAATTATCTGTTTTTTCATATTCACCAATACAACAAATTAAAGCCGCACCAAATTTTGACAAGAATTGGCATATTATTACTTTTTTTTTCTATTTGTAACTTTTCTATATGAATATAGTTCATTCTTTAACAAGACACATGTAAATCCAACTCCAATCCGCAGTTTTGCTTATGACACTCATGCGAAAGACTCAAGCACTTGCGATCTTCCAATAAAAGGACGGGCATAATAATAGATTTGCCAATGGTGAATTTCATTCGTCATTGTAGGGGTCGGCTTTGTGCCCTATCGCGAATTTCTCGTGAACAAATATTCTCTAAATTTATAAAGCAAAAGATAAACAATTTTTTTTTTGTATTTTGCCTGTTAAATTCTGGAAACGATTTATTCACATGGAATTGGCAATAGGGCAAATTAAGTTATCAGGCGAATATTTATTTCTTACTTTAAGAGCAATGAAATGAAACCTACCTTGGAATAAATTAACTTTAAAAAATTGGAAGTGTGTTAGTTCAAACTATTACAATTTAAAGCCCAAATAATTTAAATCTGGATATAGATATGTATGCATTATTAATAATCAAAAACTTAAAAATATCGTCAATAAAGGATTAAATTTATTAGACCCAGCGATCGCCCACTTTTTCTCTGAAACTATGCTGCGAAACACCAGCGGGCGTGCCATCCGTGCAGTAAAAATTAATTCTAAAATTGATACAAAATGTTTGTATAACAAGTTGTAAACTTGCAAGAACATTTGCGCTAGAAATTCTCATCGAAGGATATTTCTGAATATTCGCATATACACACGAGTGTAAATGTATATATTTAAATGTATGTATTTATGTAAGCGTATATATGAATATTCACTCGATTTGAGTGCTTTTAAACGACCCACACACACATACATACCTACATTCGCAATGCTCTCGCTGCCTGCGCACAAACAAATAAATTGAATGAATTGCAACTGTTAAAAATTTAAATGCAACAAAAAAGGAACCGTTTTTCAAATATCGTAACGGCGGCAACGGCCATACTTCCCTCCCATTGCAATTTTTTCGCACCGATTAATTGCTTTGTTTGAATCGATGTATGCGTTCGTTTGCAAGTCAGGCAAGTCATACATAGTATCGGCGCAGAGGCAATAATTCTTTCTTTTTTTCACACATATTCCTGTACATTACATTCCTGTAAGAATGCATTGCTATGGATACATACATATATGCGTTTTCATGTGCAAAAAAAGACTTAAAAAATGTATATACCAAATGGCCCTGTAGGATATTCCCGAATTTTTCTTTTCAAATGAAGACGCGCCTGAATAAAGATCCAACTTATTCTTCTTCTCGGTGTATATTTGAGCCAATCGTTTCTCTTTTGTGCAAACTGACCAAGTAAAGCAAAGTCCTTATCCACATGGCCTTTTGCATCGCAAAGGGGACCTTCTTCTACCTCTATTACCAACTACTCATTTCAGAGTGTCTATCCCAGTCTTGCGAGTCTTTCCAAAGATTTGGCGCATTGTGAATACCTGGTCTATGTTGGATTTTCCAGGTCTAAAATAACACTAATAAGGTCCAATCAGTTCGTTGAAATCTCAATAATTTTGTACATTTAAAAATATTCTCATTTTACCAAAATTTCTAGAATCTCCCGGATCTCGATAGTTTTTGAAATTTTGAAAATTATCATAAGAAAGAGAAATCTCAAGAAATTTAATAATATAAAATTCAAAATTTTGGAATTTTCGTTGTTTTCTGATCCTGTGAAAATATGCAAACTTGCTGTGACTTTCCACTGTGTAAAATAATACAACTGAGAGAATTCTATACATACTACTGGCGTTCACGCGATGGGACTGTCGCAGCTGTTCACCGAACGATGAGGTAGAATCAGCTCAACACTTTCTCTTAACTGCCCAGATTTTGTGAGGCTATGATAAATATTTACTTATCAATTTAACTTAAGCATTGGCGCTGTTATAAAGTTATATTAACGACTAAAATATATGAATTTTTAACTTATATTTTTACCTTTTTTTAGACATAAGTCAGGTTTTGTTTAGCTTTTTTCAGCTTTATATTTTTGCCCGGTTAGCCTTTTCTCTGGAAATGTTCTGGCAACACTGATAAAAATATTATTATATATTATCCAATTTCTATGATTTTGGTGGAGGCAGCAAGAAAATTCCAAAACGTTCATTTTCCTGTGTTTTTTGGGAGCACCCTACCTACACGTACCTACAAAATAAATAAATACGTAGTATGTTTTGGCGCTCCTTAACGCACGGTACGTACTTTTACATACATATGTACATAAACTATTATGCTCACATGTATGTATGTATGTACATATGAACGTCTGTATGAGCCTTTTAAATTCACCAGCCACAAAAACTGGGCTTAAAGTGGCATAAACATTTCATGAAATCGTTGGCACAGTACGTGGTAGTAAAATAAAAATCAAACTTTTTTTAAGTTCATAGTTAAGGGGCTCTTGACCAAATTTACATTCGCGAAATTTATATACACACATGCAAACGTATATGTATATGGGGCGTTCCATGTTTCAAATTTTTAGGGTTGATGGACAAACATAGACAATAAATAAATATGAAATTTGAGCGTGATTAATACATTTTTAAAAACTTTACAGCACAAAAACAAACACAAATCGATGTAATAGTTTTACAAATATCTCGAGAACGGGGCGAGGAAAAAATTTGAAAAAATTATACATACACACATTAAAATTCTCTATGAAAATAAATATTTTTTAATTTTTTTATCTTGAAAATTTTTCCACATACAAATTTTTTGATAAAAAAAGAAACAGTTTTTGAAAATATGCCATCTCAAAAAAAAAATTTTTAAATCACAATGGCAGCTCTGAGTGTTGCGCAATATTTAAGTATAGTATTACGTTGTGCACTCTACAATAATTTGAGTTATGAATTTTTGTTTACACCGAAGTTGAGTACAATGAGTACATACATTATAAATTTACAAATTTTTTAAAATTTTTTTTAAGAATTTTTTTGAGTGTGCAGTTTTGTAGAACATTAAATTTTAAAGTGCAAGTTTTAAGCGATTGCAAAACTAGCTTTAATTTAGTTTTGAATTTTCTTCGAAAACGGTTTTGCGCATTTTCTTCCATAAGAGAAAAGCATAACAAATATTAAAAAAAAACCAACTTTTGCAACAGCTTAAAACTTACACTTTATTGTACTAAAATTTAATGGGCTGCAAAACTGCATACTCAATAAGAATTCTAAAAAAATTTTAAAAATTTGTAAATTTCCAATGTTCTCATTTCACTCAAAAAATTCATAACTCAAATTATTGTAGAGTACATCCCGAAATACTATACTTAAATATTTCGCAACACTCAGAGCTACCATTGTGATTTTATTTTTTTTAAAGCTAATTTTTTTTATCGAAAAATTTGTATATGAAAAATTTTACAAGAAAAAAACAATTAAAAAAATATTTATTTTCATAGAGAATTTTGATGTGTGTATTTTTTTTTCTAATTTTTTTCTCGCCCCGCTCTCGAGATATTTGGAAAACTATTAAATCGATTTGTTTTTCTTTTTGCAATGTAAAGTTTTTAAAAATGTATTAATCAAGCTCACAAATCAAACACATGAAGTGTGAACTCCGTCCATTTTGGGATGGAACGCCCCACATACAAAGACAAGTATATGTTTACGCCAATCGATGTTATTAAAATGCAGCCTAAATGGTTACTTACTCAACACTCATGGCTGCCGCACTTCACATTCCATTTAAATGAATTTGTTTATTTGTTCCGCTTTTCGTGAAAGTCTTAAATTAATGAAATAATTAGTAAACGAGCGGTCGTTCTACTGAATAAATATACACATACACATATACTTAGTAGGTATACATATATATACGCGCTTGTGTACAAACGATGCAAGCGTAAATAGACACACATACATACAAAAAACACATATTTATTTACGCACTCAAAAGTTGAAAGAGAGCAGCTGAGTGTTCTGGCATGCATTTGTCGCATCCTGCGGCATGCGCACGCTTCTCGTTCAGCTTGTCGTGGTCCATCAAGCGGCCGCATAGCAATCCAAGCAAATTTACGCTCAAGGATCGAAAACTTTTTGCCAAACTTAATTGCCACCAATTCAATTAATAGCCAGCACAGCACACACACGTCTGCACAGCACTTCAGCTTCAATTGAAACTAACAACATCGTAGTGAGCCACGCCTTCGCTATTAAATCCTTGGCTGGGCTACGAGCCGCTCGTGGTCCATCAACCACTTTAGCTGCGCAAATTAAGGAGAAACTTTTGAGCGCCGCAAATGAAACAAAAAAAAACACAGCAACGAGAATGAAATGATTAAGTAAACAAATGGTTTGCATGATTACCACGAAGCAACAACAAACGTAAAAGTTTTCTTCGGAAAAAAACAATTATCCTTGGGCTGGGAAAGGAGAAAAAAAATATATATAGTATATATAGTATTAAGAAAAGCAGGGCACAGTGGATCGTCAGTGCTCTAAGCGTCTTATAATTTTTAACTCGGTTTGACTTATAAAAAATTAGTCCAAATTTAAAAAAAATAATTATGTATGTTTATG
>NW_016164052.1:0-21933 GCF_001687245.7 Rhagoletis zephyria | reverse complement strand
AAAAAAAAAACAATCTTAAATTTCATGCTCCGTCTGGTTGGGATTGAACCCGGACAGCCTTGGTAGCAACCAATTGTATCAAGCATCCCTGCACACTCAGCTACAGCCACGCATGTAAATGTACTTTCATATGTTGAGTTTGAATCAACACCACAATTCGCTGTGCAAACATATTCTATTTCGGTTTAGATTTTAAACCAAATTTTCTATATATGAAACCTAGAAACTAGAATTAAAACATTTTGGTTTGATTTTTAAACCACGAACTTTTTGGACTAAAATTTAAACCAGAATACATTAAAAATTGCGTAAAACTATTGACTGGTTTAAAAAGTAGACTATAAAACTTTAAAAAAGGCAGTAGTCACAGCGCGGTTTAAAAATTAAACCCAAATTTTTGACCGTGCATTTTTAAAAACTTTATATTACAAAAACAAATCTATTTATTAGTTTTCCAAATATCTCGAGAACGGGGCGAGGAAAAAATTTGAGAAAAAAAATCATACATACACACATCCAAATTCTCTATGAAAGGAAATATTTTTTTAATTTTTTTTTCTTGAAAAATTTTTCACATACAAATTTTTCGATAAACAAATTAGTTTTGAAAATATGCCATCTCAAAAAAAAAAATTTAAAACAATAACAAATTGGTTGCTCTGAGTGTTGCGCAATTTGCGATTTTTTTTTTCACCGAAGTTGAATAAAATGAGGACATTACAAATTTACAAATTTTTAAAATTTTTTTTAGATTTTTTTTTGATACATATGCTGTTTTGTAGCCCATTAAATATTAGTATAATAAAGTGCAGTTGTTGCAAAATTGCTTTGATTTTTAATATTTTTATGCTCACGGCTTTTTCTTATGAAGGAAAATGCGCAAAACCGTTTTCGAAGAAAATTAAAAAAAAAATTACCCTAGTTTTGCAATCGCTTAAAACTTGCTCTTCATTATAATAAAATTTAATGTGCTACAGAACTGCACACTCAAAAAAATTCTAAAAAAAATAAAAAAAAAATTGGTAAATTTATGATATATGTACCCGTTTTACTCAACTTCAGTGTAAACAAAAATTCATAACTGAAATTATTGTAGAGTGCACCACGTAATACTATATTTAAATATTGCGCAACACTCAGAGCTACCATTGTGATTTAAAAAATTTTTTTTTTTAAGATGGCATATTTTCAAAAACTATTTTCAAAAATTTTGTATGTGGAAAAGTTTTCAAGATACAAAATTAAAAAATATTTCTTTTCATAGAGAATTTTGATGTGCGTATGTATAATTTTTTTTTTAATTTTTTCCTCGCCCCGTTCTCGAGATATTTGGAAAACTATTAAATCGATTTGGTTTTGTTTTTGCGCTGTAAGGTTGAAAAAAAAAATGCTTTAATCAAGCTCAAATTTCATATTTATTTATTATTCATGTTTGTCCATCAACCCTAAAAATTTGAAACACATCAAACACATTAAGTGTGAACCCCCCCGTCCATTTTGGTATGGAACGCCCCATGTACATATACGTTTGCATGTGTGTATATAAAATTCGCGAATGCAAATTTGGTCAAGAGCCCCTTAACTGTGAACTTAAAAAAAATTTGATTTTTATTTTACTACCACGTACTGTGCCAACGATTTCATTAAATGTTTATGCCACTTTAAGCCCAGTTTTTGTGGCTGGTGAATTTAAAAGCCTTATACAGACGTTCATATGTACATACATACATACATGTGAGCATAATAGTTTATGTACATATGTATGTAAAAGTACGTACCGTGCGTTAAGGAGCGAAAAACCATAATACGTATTTATTTTTTTCGTAGGTACGTACAATGTAAATACACACTTACTATGGTCATTAGGGTGCTCCAAAATACGCAGGAAAATCAAGTTCTTGGAATTTTCTCGCTGCCTCCACCAAAATTATAGAAATTGGATAATATGGAGATCCGCATTTTTATCAGTGTTGCCAGAACTTTTCCAGAGAAAAGGCTAAACTGGCCAAAATATAAAGCTTAAAAAACAGCTAAACGAAATTTGATTTTGCAATTCATATATTTTAGGCGTTAATATAACTTTATAACAGCGCCAATGTTTAAGTTAAATTTATAAAGGAAGGTATTTTGTGCATAAGTAAATATTTATTGTAGCCTCACAAAATCTGGGCAGTTAAGAGAAAGTGTTGAGCTGATTCTACCTCACCGTTCTGTGAACAGCTGCAACAGTCCCATCGCGTAAACGCCAGTAGTATAGTATTCTCTCAATGCACTCAAATCAAAGAGGAATTGCTGCCACTATTTACCCGGTGAAATCAACTGGCGGGTGCCTTCCCTGGTCAACCCATTCGCATCGGAAATCCCTGCTATATTTAGCAATATGGCTTGGTACTTAAATGAGTCTGATTGGTCAAAATTCAGAGTAGATATTGACCTCACTTCGACTTGATAAATTGAAGCTTCTTATTTATTGTCCGAGTGCAAACCGGCACGCCATTAATTTCTCTTCTGTGCCAACTGACGCCAATGGGAAATGCCAAGTGAGGCCAAGTCCTTCTCCACCTGGTCTTTCCAATGCAGAGGAGGCCTTCCTCTGTTACCAGCATCGCGGCACGCGTTGAATACTTTCAGAGCTGGAGCGTTTGTGTGACATTACTTAGCCAGCGGAGTCGCTGAATTTTAACTCGCTGCACTACGTCTATATCGTTGTAAAGTTTATACCGCTCAGCATTAAATCGTCTGCGGTATTCGCCATCGCTAACGCCCATAAATCTTGCGCAGAATCTTTCTCTAAAACTCGAAGAGCCGCTAAATTCAAGCTATGCCGGGGAAATATAATACTGATATGGAAGCCCAAATGAAAGGTTCATGAATAGCACCCTGCACGAAAGAACCATCCATCAACCTTGCGGTGCCTTGCAATTCCTACTTTCCATTAATTCATTCCAAAAAGTGAAATAGCTCAAGGGCCAGCCTACCCACACAATTATCGGATAAAGTCGAAACGTCAGAAATCTTTCTCTCATTTTTCTGACGACAATCTAGCCGGAAAAGACCTCAAATGGCAACATTGATTTTTATACTTTTGATTAACATGTAATGGTATTATAACTTTGGCCCGATGTTTGTAAGTACTAAAAGAAAAAGAGCTAGATCCATGAAAATTCAAGATTAATTGATTAGAACGTCAAGCTGAGCCGATTTAGCAATGTTTGAACACAATCTAATCCCACAATTTTCGCGATATCTGACAGAAATTTGGTAAGCTGGTGAATTTTTATAATGTTTTATTCAGATGTGAGATTTTTTTGTTATAACATCCTCAACTTTTGTAACTAGGAAGATGAAATTGCACACCAAGTTCCCTCATTATCAACCAAAAGCTTACAGTGAAAATCGGATCACCAGAACAGAACATACAACTTATACAACTGATTGTTCAGAAATTAGGAACATGAAACTTCGCACTACTTTCACTCTTTATAAAAAAAGAAACTTACAGTGTAAATGACAACCTATAGCCCCTCACAACTGATTGGTCAGATATGGGGTTTTACTTTACTTCATTTGGACGGCTAAAACCGTGAGCTACTTTCATACAAAATTCTACTAAGAAAATCTACAAGATCGGTGCTGTATTCGAAAAATAAATTTTTCTTTGATCGCATAAAAATACTTGCCTTCAGAAGTTTTTCCACAATAAAATAATAACAATAGATTGACGCTCACACATACATATGTTATTGTTTGGCCGAGCTTCACCTCCGATTTGTGGTGTGCACCTTGATGTTGTCACACAAAGGGGAAGGACCTACAAATTTACGCCGATTCCAAATGGCGATTGTATTTTTATGAGAAGCTGTTTTTCATGGCACTTTAATAGAATTATGCTGCAAATTTTACTAACAATTTTTTTTAAACGTATAGCTAATTTTTGTAAATAAGAGATAAGTTTATCGGCTATGAAAGAGTGGTTAGTAAAATTTTGAATTAAATTTGCATCAAAATTTTATTGCTTGAAAACTTTTTAAAAGTAAAATATTTTTCGATCGAAAAAAATTTTATTTTTAACCATTTTATAGCAATTCCGAGAAAAATTTTCCCCACATGAAATAGTTATAACTACTAATATAGCCCTACGCTCCGAATTCGACTGCCTAACTTTTTCATAAAATTCTTAACTTTTTCGCAGTTTTGACGGTTTGTTTTCTTTATGCAAATGGGCACCATTCAAGAATGGTTTTTCAAAATTGTATTGTGGTGTATTTAATGTGGGCAATATGGGACGGTTATAGGGAACCGTTATGGGGAACGTTAATGCGAAAGGCTTTAAATACTGACGCCTGAAGATTTAATCAGGGCGAACTCCTGTGAGAACAACCATGGCGACCTAGAGACCGATGTTCAGAACGTACTTAAATTATGGAGGGAACTTTTTTCCCAAACCCCCAGTCGATGACGATGAAGTCGTTGTCCACCGCCTGACTGTAACTAGGTATGAATAGCAATAACGGGTCTAAAAAACAGCAAAGATGCTGGAGTTGACGGCCTGCCAGCAGATATATATGCAAGTACAGCGGCGAGGCGATGATAAGGTACATGCTTTAACTCTTTTTCAGAATATGATCAGATGAACACATGCCCAACGACCCGAATTTAAGTGTGCTCTGCCTAATCCCCAAAAAATTCCGACCCGCTATACACGCCAACTTCCGCGGAATCAGCCTTCTAAGCATATGTTACAAAGTCTTATCGAGCGTATTGTGTAATGGAAGGAAGCCTACTATCAATGAACTGATTGGACCTTATCAGTGTTATTTTAGACCTGGCAAATCCACCATAGATCAAGTATTCATAATACGCCAAATCTTGGGAAAGACTCGCAAGAATGGGATCGACACTCACCGTCTATTTATGGGCAATGCAAACATCCAATGGGGTGGCTCATGGAGTTTTCGAGACAAGGATTTTTCCAAAGATTTACCGACCTTTTCGTTATTGCGATGACGAATATCGCAGATGATTTAACGATGAGTTGTGTGAGTTTTTGCGGCTATGTTGGCGTGGTCATGTAGTACGAATGGACAGAAACGCTCCAGCTCTGAAAGTCGTGATGATAGTAATAGAGGTAGAAGAAGTGAATAGGGACTTGGCTTCACTTGGTCAGTTTGCACAAAAGAGAAACGATTGGCTCAAATATACACCGAGAAGAAGAAGAAGTTGGATCTTTATTCAGGCGCGTCTTCGTTTGAAAAGAAAAATTCAGGAATATCCTACAGGGCCATCTGGTATATAAATTTTTTGTGTCTTTTTTTTGCACATGAAAACGCATATATGTATGTATCCATAGCAATGCATTCTTACAGGAATGTAATACACAGGAATATGTATGAAAAAAATAAAGAATTATTGCCTCTGCTCCGATACTGGTATGACTTGCCTGACTTGCAAACGAACGCATACATCGATTCAAACAAAGCAATTAATCGGTGCGAAAAAATTGCAATGGGAGGGAAGTATGGCCGTTGCCGCCGCTACGATATTTGAAAAACGGTTCCTTTTTTGTTGCATTTAAATTTTTAACAGTCGCAATTCATTCAATTTATTTGTTTGTGCGCAGGCAGCGAGAGCATTGCGAATGTAGGTATGTATGTGTGTGTGGGTCGTTTAAAAGCACTCAAATCGAGTGGATATTCATATATACGCTTACATAAATACATACATTTAAATCTATACATTTACACTCGTGTGTATATGCGAATATTCAGAAATATCCTTCGATGAGAATTTCTAGCGCAAATGTTCTTGCAAGTTTACAACTTGTTATACAAACATTTTGTATCAATTTTAGAATTAATTTTTACTGCACGGATGGCACGCCCGCTGGTGTTTCGCAACATAGATTCAGAGAAAAAGTGGGCGATCGCTGGGTCTAATAAATTTAATACTTTATTGACGATATTTTTAAGTTTTTGACTATTAATAATGTATACATATGTATATCCAGATTTAAATTATTTGAACTAAAATGCTTCCAATTTTTTAAAGTTAATTTTTTCCAAGGTAGGTTTCATTTCATTGCTCCTAAACTAAGAAATAAATATTCGCCTGATAACTTAATCTGCCCTATTGCCAATTCCATGTGAATAAATTGTTCCCAGAATTTAAAAGGCAAAATAAAAACAAAAAATAAGTTGTTTTTCTTTTGCTTTATAAATTTAGGGAATATTTGTTCACGTGAAATTCGCGATAGGGCACAAAGCCGACCCGTACAACGACGAATGAAATTCACCATTGGCAAATCTATTATTATGCCCGTCCTTTTATTGGAAGATCGCAAGTGCTTGAGTCTTTCGCATGAGTGTCATAAGCAAAACTGCGGATTGGAGTTGGATTTACATGTGTCTTGTTAAAGAATGAACTATATTTATATAAAAAAGTTACAAATAGAAAAAAAATAATAATAATATGCCAAATCTTGTCAAAATGTGGTGCGGCTTTAATTTGTTGTATTGGTGAATATGAAGATACAGATAATTGCATGGAATAATTTGTTTATTTAAGTTCAGAAACTGATGCACAATACACATTGTATATCCAATCAGATTCAATTTTGTTTGATTTTCTTAATTCTAGGAAATTTTAGTTGTTTGTTTGTTTGTCTTTTCTAATCTTATATTGATAATTGAACATGCTATCAATAATTATGTCTTATGTAACCTTTAGAGCAAAAAGTAAAAAAAGACCGTTCTTTAAAAATTTGTAACCGCTACAAAATATCGACTAATACGTTCTTCAAATAACTGCGATAGAATCGGTTTGGTGTAAAGTTTTAAAAAATTCTGACAACTCATATTTTTGTTAATTTTTCGTTTGGAGTCGGTGCACTGTGCGTTGGTTACTTTTCGTTTTATTAAAGAATTTTATTTTCATCATTGTAAGTTGCCCTAATTCGTCATTCCACTAGCCGCCTTTTACTTGATAACTATATTTACATACCTACATATGTTTATTTATATAAGTACACACGAGAAATGTAACTGCGAACAAACATACATCTACATATCTGTAATTGTACATTCATAAATATATACACATGTACATATACAGGGCATTTGCACTTCCTATAACTTTTTAACACCATTCACTTTGAAGCGAATACAAACTTCCATTAATGCCTTAAGGATAAACTACAAATGAATATTTACTCAAAATATATCGAATTCAATCTGCACCACGTACACTAGCGCAAATATGCGTCCATGTGTGTACCGACCTTGAAAGTACTCATAGAACAGAATTTTGCGTCATACATACGGTATGCGGAATATTGGGGTGGTAAAATAAAAAAAAAAACTCTTGTATTTTTGATCAAAAAATATTTATAAAGTTTTAAATGTATTTTACATGGATATGTGGAGAAACATAAATACTATAGCTGAATTGTTTTAAATATCGGCAATTAACACTTCTGCCGTTCGTGACTCGGCGCAAAAATTGAAAGTAATGGTTCCGCAGGAAGGTAAAACCGTTGGAATTAAAATTATTATTTTTATTTAAAACTATCTTTCATAGAAATGCTTCAATCGTCGAACCTAATTGTTTGTTTAACCATCTTTTTAAGTATATTAACAATTTTTATGAGTCTCCCAAAACCCGCCAACAATGCAATGGGGAATAGCTAAACAATTGGAGAATGCTATTGGAAGCCTCCTGAAGAGTTTCAAAAATTTAAATTTACAAAGATTCTATACCATTAATACAAAATACATCCGAACCTTTGAACACTTTGATAAAAAAAAGAACAAAGTTATGTTTTTTTCGATAGAACAATCCTATCGGATGGGAGCATTACAAATCCGGCATTACTTTTTTTGACCACCTTAGTATGCATACATACATACGTATGTAAGACATCAAGAGCAGTGTTGCCAGAACTTTTTCAGAAAAAAGGCGCAATGGGAGAAAAAATTAAGCCTAAAAAAAGCTAAATAAAAATTTTATTTATAGCCAAGAAAAATAGCTAAATTAACAAATCAAATATTTCTGGTCGTCGGTGCAACTTCATAAAAGTGTCAATGTTTAAGATAAAAACGATGCATTTTTGTAAGGAACAACTTTTTTGTACTTATATATATGTGACCTGGTCTACGGAAAGGGGGCTTAGGTGTCAAAAAATCAATTTTCACTTTTTGGTTGATTCGGATGGAAGATGAGATGCTTTTTCACGTGGTGAAAAGCAGAAAATCCTAACTTGCTTAGAAGTGTACTAAAAATGTAGAGAAAGAAGAGTAAAAACGAGTAAACGAAACGAGTTGCTTACTTTTAACAGCTTTTTTTCAGAAAACTAGTTTTCGCACGTAAGCTCCCTTTTCGTAGACCAGGTGACATATATTTTTCGTAGCCTCACAAAATCTAGGCAGCATAAGACAAAGTTTGACTCCACGTCATTGTTCTGTAAACAGCGACGATTCGGTGTGATATTAAGCCCCATCGTGTGAAAACCAATACTTTAGCATCCTCCCAATATACTTACCAAAGAGAACGTACTGCCACTCTTTATGGTGAGTACAACTCGGGGGCAAACTTCTCCGCAACGCGATTCCCTGCAATATCAATATGGCCTGGTAACCAAATTAGGCTAACTAGGGAATATTCCCTTGCCAAAGTCGAGCAGTTTCACAGACATTCGGCTTCTTTCATCAAGCTACGATTCATCCGTGCAGAAATTCTGCTTCCCGTTCGCTCATTCCTAAAGGTGATGTGAGTGTCGAAAGAGCTCAAAAACCAGTCTACCTCGCAGATAACGGAAAATAACTAAATTGGCAACACTGGTCAACAGCTTCAAGTGACCTAATGACTGACAATCTAATTTCAGCGGAATTATTTCAGGCGTAGAAGTATGTAGTCGTATTTAACAGCTTTCCTAGTGGGAAAGGCCAGTTTGTAGAAGTGGAATAAAGGACTTCAAAGAAAATTAACTCGCTCAGGATAAAGCGAAACAAGTTTCACAAAGAACTTCTCTAATCAAAGAGACATCGAGTAAATATTTCTAGGTTTGTTATTGTTTTTATAGGGTTTTCAATTTGTTTCATTTAAAATTTGTACCTTAGCTGAAGATGTATGTACATTAGACTGCATCACCAAAAAAAGTTGCGGTTTTTCTGCCGGGATTACAAAATCTATTATATTTTAAGACGTCCACCAAAATATTTCAGAAAAATATTAAGATTTATGCGAGCTGGACCAGTTTGAAAATACCTCCAAAAATGAAGTTTTTTATGAATAAAAATAGTTTCTTAAAGAACTTTTTGAAAAAAGTCCCCTCAGATGACAAATTAGATTAAGCTTAAAAAGTCTGCATAAAAATATTAAAAAATCTTTTCAACGGAACCGTAAGAATGAGATTTTTGATGCTGTTTTTTTTTACTTTTTTCAAAGATTGGCTTAGGAAAAACTTGAATAACTGGGCCAAAAATGTTCAGATTTAGACTTATGGGATCTCAGTAGAAAAGTATTTTCACACTGGTTTTATTTCTGGCCAAAAAAACGTCATTCATGTCCCAACTTTCTTTTTTCAAATACCAACACATCTTAATTCAAATCGGAATGACGCTCGTTCATCCTACCTTTCTCTTCCATCCTTTTAATGAGTTTATTATCAAAGAAATAAAAAGGGTGAGAAAATACCTTTCCAATAACACCTCTTAAGTCTAAATCGGAAGAGCTTAGGTTCAGTTTTTCAAGTTCTTCCTATACCAATCTTTGAAAAAAGTTAAAACGAGTACGATTCCGTGCAAATTTTTTTTTTAATTTTTTTTAAATATTTTTATGCCAACATTTTAAGCTTAGACCGTTTTGTCATTTGTGGGGAATTTTTGATAAAAATCTATGAGCAAACCTTTAATTATTGAATCATGTTAAGAAACTATTTTTATTCATAAAAAACTCCATTTTTGGAGGTATTGTCAAATCGGTCCAGCTCACTTAAATCTTAATATTTTTCCGAAATATTTTGGTGGACGTCTTAAAATATAATAGATTTTATAATTCCAATGGAAAAATAGTACCGATTTTTTTTTTGGTATGGGGAGTGATGCAGTCTATTGTACATATTTAAAAAAAAAATGTATGGAAAAACAAAATTTATACCAAAAGTGAATAAAATTAAAAATAAAAGAAATAATTGGATGCAAATTGTTGAAAATTAGTATGTGATGTAGAATTTTGGTAAAAAATAATATTGTCATAAAGTTTTTGCAAAATGGGCCTGACCCCAACTCAATAGCCGCTTCACCGATCAGTATAAAACTCGGTAGAACCCTTGCTTAGGGTCTATCTAAAAAATCTGTTGAAAATCGTGCAAAAACCACGCCCTTCTCCCATATAACGATAATTTACAGAAACACGTTATCGAAACCGTATGAAATAGGGGAAAACACCCCTGCTTATCATGCAAAGGTAGTTTGGAGAAAGTTGAAACGACGATATTTCATACCTGCGCCGGATATGTATATAAAATTCGGTTTCGCCCGAACTAATATTTCTTTACTTGTTATAGATAAGATTAAATGCAAACGTATGTACATATGTATTCATGTTACTAAACTCTTAACAAATCTTAATCTATAATTTAAAACGTGAACCCTTTGCACGTGGGCGTATGACCTTGAAAGGGTTAATGGACATCACACATGCATATCAACAGCTGATAGCATCAACATTTTTTTAATGTTCGCTAACCAAGATTTTATCTTTTTAAGGTGTTCATACTTGCATAATATTGCCGATGATAACGCCTTTCTTTCTTTTTGGATGTTGGTGTTTACGACACTTTAAAGTTACAATCGTGATAATATACTACACTCTACCGAACTGTTTTTATTTGACGTCACTTTTTTTAGTTATAAGCGGTGAACAGTGTAGAAATTGAACTTTTATCGTGACAAAATCTAATATCTCGAAAACGAAAACAGCCAGCGAAACAAATTTAAAAAAATTACCTTGACCTTTGACACGACCTTAATTTTTGTTCCCATTTTTGACCTGTAAACAAAATGCTGTGAACCTTTAAAAAAATTTTAAACACATATTTTGCCTCTTTTTGAATCCATTTCCGTGATCACAAGAACCGAAAAACGTATTTTATTTTTTTTTTTAAGTAAAAAAAATTACAAAAAATCAAAAATTTTACTTTTGAAGAACATTTGAAAGTTACATGGAATCAAAAATTAGCTTGCCCGTTAAGGTAACCTTCAAAAGTAAAATTTTTTCTTATTCACCCTCATTGCGAGAGTCGTGTCGAATGCAATCGTTTTTTCGGGAGTCGAATCGTATCGAAAATTTCACGTCATTGCCTAAAATTTCCATTCGACTAGTGTATTAAAACGGAAAAACTTGGCAGCACTGTATAGTTTTCGTCGTTTACTTATTTTAGACCGACAGTAGACAATGCCTATGTTGTCGAGTCCTATAATTTAGCCTATTTTACGACTTACGCAATGAGGCTGATTTTTTTGTTCTAAAAATATCATGCAATGAATTCTCAATATGCAATTTTTACTTACTTTTTCTGTTCTTGCCTACCTTTGAAGGTCATTGGAAGGGCCAAATAATTTTTTTATCCAACGAAATTATTTCCTGAATTTTCTATCTCAAAACATATAAAATGCTGCTAAATTCAATTCGCCAGCTCTATTTTCGTTGCTGAGATATTAGATTTGGTTACGAGAAAAATTCAATTTCAAACCAGCAAGTTTGATGTTTGAATTTGTGAAAAAATCTGCCAATTAGAACTTTGGCATGATCTCCTTTCTTTTTGGTGCAGGAAACAAAACAATTTAAGTTTGAGTAGTTAAGCTCATTTCTGAATGCTTTTGGCTATCGGCGAGGCATAAAATACTTTGCCACCCTATTGAAGGAAAGCATGAAAAATAGCAGTTGTATGGGAGGTTCCGTGCCCACATTTCACAGTTACAGTTACTATACTATTCTTATGTATGTATATATGTATATAAACAGTTTTTTTGAAGTGAAACATCTTTAGCGGCGATAAAAGTAAAGATAAAGATAGATTAAGAAATATTTAAGTAAAGGTAATTATAGAGCAAAGGATATAGATGGAGATACAGAGACTCAATCTGGAAAGTATTTAGGGATTTTATAGATTTTCGGGATTCTCGGGATTCCCGGGATTTATCGATATAATAATCGATATTTTATCGGTTTTGTTATCGAAATTTTTATCGATTTTGCTATCGATATCTTCGGAACTTATCTATAGATATAATAATCTATACTTTTATCGAATTTGTAATTGATATTTTTAACGAATTTGTTATCGATATTGTTATTGGTTTTGTCATCGATATTGTTATTGGTTTTGTTATCGAAATTTTTATCAATTTTTTTATCGGTACTATTATTGATTTTGGTACCGATTATTTATCGATTATATATCGAATTTGTTATCGATATTCTTACCGCTTTTGTTATCGATTTTCTAAGCGACTTTTGTTGCTAATTTTGCTGTCGATTATTTATCGATTTTTATACCGATATTTTTATCGATTTTGTTACCGATATGTTTACCAATTTTGTTACCGATATTTTTATCGATTTTGCTGCCAATATTATTATCGATTTTGCTATCGATAGCTTTATCGAATTTGTTAGCGGTTTTGTTATCGATATCTTTATCGGTTTTACTATCGATATTTTGATGGATGTTGCTATCGATTTTTTGATATAGAGTATAATGATAAAAATGAATATAAAGTAAAAGAGAATAACATAAATATAATTAGAAAGAACAGGGGTAGAGGTAGGGATCTAGGTAGAAAAAATACAAAAAATATAACCTTAAGCAATAGCAGATGTATGTACATACATATGTATGTATCTTAGTTATGAGACAAAATAGATATGTAACGTAGGTTTCACTTCTCCAGTGTAGCCCAGGCGCACTTACTTTTTTGTATGAGTTGTATCTTCAGTTGCATTAGAGTAGAATATACTCTTTAAATCGTTGTCTGTTTCATAGAAATGCCAATTTAAAACGCTAGAATGTGGATTTTTAGTGCAATATGTAGTTATACTTTTATATATTTATATACAGAATCGTTATTCTTTTAAAAGCTAATAGGAGTAAGTGCTCGTCTGTAATTTTGCAACCACTCTGTGTGCCGTTCATGCGTTAACCTCACCGGATATATGAAATCACCAATGCAGCCATCGTCAATCGCGCTCGCTAACGGCAGCCGAGTAGCAATTGGAAATGTACAAGGACTTCCGTTGTCGATAATGACTTGGCCAATCCGTCGATTGAATGTTAAACATAGCAATGGCCACTTTCGCCGCCTGCTCGTGAGCTTGCTCAATGTATTTAGTACGTTTCAGCGATCCCACAGCTTATTTTGCAATGCACATTTTGCCTCGCTTTCGATTTTCACTTAGCTAAGTATTTTACAATTTAAAATATTTTTCAATAAATATTAATGCGTTCTTCAAACGCAATGCCATTGATGGTGGTGGGAAGGAAATACCGCAATACGAAACGGTAATAAAGTTGCACAGAAAAAACAAAGTGCTTGGTAGTGCATCGGTAAGGGTTCACTTTAATTTGCTACTTTAAATTGGAATTGCTAGAAATTTTTTAATCTTACTTTAATCTAATTACTATAATTTAACTGATGTTGGAGATATTGGTATGCATAAGTATGTATTGAATCATTTATTGCTATTGCGAATGTTAGTTTCTCTGAATGATTATAGAATACATAAGTATGTATATTTGTGCTGTTGAAATAAAAGCTTATCTGAGCTCAACAAACCAGTGATTCTTGTTTTCCCTTTGGAACAGTTATTTTAGAATCTCAATAGTGGAAGTCAAACCCGCAATGAACTTTGCTCCAATTTATCGCAATTTTTTTATAGTGGCGTATAAACTTCTCTTTTTTTGTGCTGAAACCTCTACACAGAATAGTTAATACCTATCTTTCTCTCGTCATTGACGTTTGATTGTTATCTAATGATTAACATGCTTACCAGGTAATCAAAAACCTATCATCAAAAATTTACTTCTTTATTCTCGCAAAAACGTGTGCATAACGCCATTTAAAATTGGCACTCTAACCATCCAATAAAAGCTGTTGATTTTTAGTAGCTTTTTTTTGCTGAAAGAGTTGTTCATTTTCTTTCATATAAAAAGATCGTCGAACATGCTTTGTATGGAAGAAAATGCACAACACCGCCAGCAAAAAAAAAAAACAATAAAAATTCCAAAAATCGGCGGCAAGTCCTATCTACTTCATACTAATGATGAAAAAGAAGGTACAACCGCGCTTTTTTCAACATTTTTACAATTCGAAGGTACATTCGGTACAAACGTGCAATTTTAGTTACATTCACTACGTAGAGAAATTTTCCAGGAATCTTTTGAGCTTTTTCAAAGTTAATTTCCGAGTCTGTTTAAGCTTTTATTACAGTGGATGGTGCAAAGCTGGATCAGCTTAGAAGGAACCGCACTTCAATACTGCACTGATTAAATCTAGAGAAAAATACGTAACGACGTAAGCATATCAGTCAAAAGCGGATCATAAAACTGGACATGGCTAAATGTATCCTTTAATAAAACAGTCAGTTTTTATAACTTATTAAATGCTTTTTATTTACATTCGATTTTAATCCAAACGACCAATTAATCCGTTAATCTCCTTCGTTTAATTACAATTAATAACCGATTACTTTCGGTTAATCCAGTAACCGATTAGACGATTATTAAATTTTTTTGCCATCACTAGTTCCTGGAAAGAAAAAAGAAAGTTCCTCAAAATTACACCGAAAAAATATTATTATTTTTATTTTTTAAAACAGTAAACTTTCTCAACATTAAAGAAAAATTTGCAGAAGATACTTTTTTGTTTCCAGGAACTCTAGAACTATTGAATAGCTTCTCAGAATAGGTATTTTTTTTTTTTTTTTACTTTTTTCACATATTAAGCTTTCTTGACTTTTTTGAAAAAAAAATCTTTTTTTGACGTAATTTCATATTAAACTTTTTCGACTTTTTTGAAAAACATTTTTTATCGTAGTTTGCAGAACTTTTTATTTGCTTTTCAGGAGCTTTAGAACTAATAAAAAGCTACTCAGAACAGTTGTAATTTTTATATTTTTTCACATTAAAGTTTTTCGACTTACAATTTTTTTTCTGTGTAATTTTATTTACAAAACTTTTTTTCCTTTTCAGGAATTGTAGAACTTTTGAAAAGCTACTCAGGGCAGTTTTAGTATTTAATTTCTTTCGCTCTTTATCTATTTCGACTTTTATGAAAATTTTTTTTTGTGTGAATTTTACAAAACTCTTCTTTCTTTTCAGTAACTCTGGAACTATTGAGAATGTACTCCGAACAGCTTTTTTATCTTTTCGCGGCAATTCGTATAGCAACTTCACAGACATAGGAAATCGTCATGTTAAAAGTACCCGTGGCCAACATGAAGATAGAAGACGATCTAGTACAGTTGCAACTACATACATAGCAGCTTTCCCTGCTGGGCAAGAACATATCGCATACACACCTAAGCTTTTCAGTTTTATTAAATGTGTACATTATTAACAAATATTATTTGTGAAGCTTTTTAAATTATTTGCTCTCTTCTAACTAGCAGCTTTACAGCAGAGAATTAACACTAAAACATTATCTCACAAACACAAGTAAACAGCCTCAACACCGGCAGTGATGCCAGACATTCTCTGTTAAAAATCCCACGAAAATGGGAAAAAAATCCCTCAATTACCCACATCTTGAAAATTTATCCCACAAAATTCCCAACGAATTTAAACATATACATGTTTCAGTAGTAAAGAAGTAAAATTCATATAAAATAATAATAATAGTTTGGCGCTTACACATATGTGCTTTTCCTCCAATTTGTGGCGGTCCCCTTGATGTGGTCACACAAAGGGGAGGGACCTACAGTTTTACGCCGACTCCGAATGGCGAGTGTATTTTTATGAGAAGCTGTTTTTCATGGCAGGAATACACTCGGAGGTTTGCCATTGCCTGCCGAGGGCCGACCGCTGTTAAGAAAAAACCCCTTTTCCTGAATTTTTTTCACTCATTCAATTTTTCACTTTCATTTTTTTGCTCACTCACTGCTATTTAACATTTCATCAGATAATTTGTTCCGCTTTTTACATGAAATACCAGTTACAACTGAAAAGATTCTTTCTTACTCAGCGCTTGAATTGGTTAACGTAAGAAAATTTTCGAAATTATCCTTATACTTTTTAACAATTATATACCATTTCACTCCACATCACATCTTCAGAACGATTAATTAAGTCGAATGTCGAATATTCGTGAATTTTGATCAATTATGCAACAATAACTGCGTCAAAAGAAAATCCCTTATTTATATGAAATGTCCCTTTTTTCCCTTTTAATAATTTTTGATGCAAAATATCCCTCAAATAGGGAAATTTCCCACAATCTGGCACCACTGAACACCGGCAGCAGAGTCAGTTGAGCAATGCCTTTACTAAATTTTGTTGATATTCATTCTCAAGTTGAAGTTCAAGTGTGTCAGTCTGTAGTTGTTGGTCTGTCAAGCTGGTTGTTAGTTTCGAAGGTGTAATTCACAACACTAATGAATAAAATATCGTTATAATAAGATAATAATTGTATAGTGATTTAAAACACAGTTCACAAATCCAACTTAAAACTTTCACAATGGTTGACGAACCGCCGCCACGTGAGGTGAGTGAGTGTTTTTGTACATATGTATGTATATTAGGGTGGTCCAAAATGCATGTGAAAAAGGTAAAGTCGGAATTTGTATGCTCTCACGCCCCATTTTTTTATTTATTTTGAAATCAAAAAATATTTGGACGTCGATCAAATCGCTCAAAGTTTCCTATGTATTTTATATAAGAAAAAAACAACTTTTCGTAGAAATGGTATAGAATTCTTGAAAATTCATGTTTTTCACCGGAAAACTCTGTTTCTCTGGGAAGATTCCCAACAATAATATCCAATTATTTGTTTAAAATTTTTTTTCATAGGAACTATATTTTCTAGGCCCCCCAAAACCCCTAGAAAATGCCTGAAAATGCAATGGAGGGATGAATAAAAAATTTTTAGTATTAAAAAATGGATTAAATAAACAATTAGGTATTGCTATTGGAAGTCTCTCGAAGAGAATCAGAGTTTTCCAATCGAATTCCGCACTACTTCTACGAAAAGTTGTGTTTTCTCCATGTAAAATACATGAAAAACTTTGAGCGCTTTGTGCGTCCTCTAAAAGCTTTTTGATTTAAAAATAAAAAATAGAGGTATGTCATTTTTAAATAGAGGAGGTGAGAGCATTCAAATACCGACTTTATTTATTTTGGACCACCCTAATGCATATACATACATATGTAAAGTCATGCTCTCAGCTAATTAAAAATCTAAACGTGAGCAATTGCTAAAGTGGCACTATGAACGATTTGTTGTTGTGTGAGCGAATTCGTATCAGCTGGTTTCTAATGAATGCGTCACACATTCTGATAAGACCGGTTGGCTGCTGTTGGTGTAACATTGATATTGTGAATCGACTTTGCGACGTAGGGAAACAACGTTCAGTTAGTCGAAATACATATATGTATTTGTTTATGTTGCTCCGAGTGCTGTTGTCACGGTCAAAGCTCATCGAAACAAGTCTAGTCAAAGTTCGTTTAAGAAATCAATTATTTATAATATAAAATAGCAAAAATTTAATGTTAAGTTTGTTATAAATAGTATGTAGCTGGTTTCTCGTAACATATTTTTGTTGTAAGTACAAGGAGTAGAGATTAGATAACGAATTTTTTTCTAACTAAGGCTGTCAACTATAATTAGCTAAAAGGTGTCGTATTGGCAATAAACAAGTGGCAAATAGTTTTCTAGTTACATGACAAAATTTTAGTTTTCGAAAAAATGGAATATGCGAAAGATTTTATCAAAAATGTTTTCAAATATCACTGGTTTTCACAAGTGTCATTTTTACACCTTGTAACAAATTGAAAAGTTGGGTACTACTCGTAATAAAATAGAGCCAAAGTGGCAGTGCTGACAACAATCAACGACTTTATAACAGACGTAACGTAAAAAAAGTCACCCAAAGTCAGCAAAATGGCTTCTGTATTCTCTAACCCAAAGAAGCTTGGGCCAGTAAAACTCTAAAACAGTGGTGGGCATCGGCCTGCCCGCGGGCAAAGATCTTTCATGCTTTGTTTACTTTTACTATAGGAAGCTTGAAAGAGCTTTGCCCGCAGGTAAGCTGATGCCCTCCACCGATCTTAAACTATCAAATCTCTTTTACTCTAGGACCGGAAATTGAACGTACATGTATATCTGTTGAATTCAATTAAAGCAACTTAAGTGACTTTAGAAGGTCTGACTTTGAATTAATAGATAATAGCGTCGCTTGGCTTGCATTACCGCGTATATGATAATCCGAAAATTTCACAAAAGTGCAAACTAAACTTTTGAATGGTTTTTTAACTGAACTTATTAAATATGAGCTTCTACTAAAGTGTTTGACCAATAAATTTGTGAAGTAGGCCAGCAGTAGCCAACTCATACGCGGTATTGCATTTTGCGTATACGCCGTATTGCACGTCAAGCGACGATCAGTTTAGCTCGAAAATTTAAATATTTTATTAAGTTTATAAGAGAACGACATCCAGCTTAATTAAATATTGATTTAAAGGGAAAATGGCTTATCTCGAGATAAGTTGTCTTAATAAAATACTACAGATATGTACACAAACAACTTAATCGACCGTAGAAGGCTTGACTTTGAATAAAAAAAATGCTTTTCATTATAGTTTAGTAAGCTGAAATAATAGCGCATCTTAAACTACCCCAATGCATTGTAGATAGCTTGACCCGTTTTTGTGGCCAAAATATAACCAAACAAGTAGATTATTAACAAAAACATGTTTTTTTTTTTAATAAGCATACGATTTCGCACATATTAAAAAAAAAAAAATCTTAACCCTTGACGACCGATGGGTCATAATGGGACAATTTTTTTTATGTGTGGCTTTATTGAAAAAGCTCGAATACAGTTTTTTTTTCTCCAAATATTTATACGAAAGAAAAAAACTCAGCTTAGTTACAAAAACAATTTATGCAGTGGCTAATTTAAAAAAATATGTTTTGTTTTCTTGCTTTCAGTTCGAGGACATTCGCATCAAAGTACCTTGGGGTCACATCGCTGGACGTTGGTATGGCGATCGCAATTTACGCCCCATTCTCGCCATCCATGGCTGGCTGGACAACTTGGGTACTTGGGACACTTTGATACCGCTTTTGCCGCAACATATTGGTATTTTGTGCATTGATCTGCCCGGACATGGATACTCCTCGAAATACCCCCCAGGGCTACCGTACCATGCCATGGATTATGTTAACGTAATTATTCGTGTAATGAAGGAATATGAGTGGGAAAAAGTTTCGCTGTTGGCCCATTCGCTTGGCTCGATCATATCATTCACGTACGCCGCGCTGTTCCCGCGAACGGTGGATATGATTATAGCCGTTGATGTTATTAAGGCATATTACCCTCCAGTGGAGCATGCGATAAATAATCTGCGTGCGAATGCCGAAAAAATGCTTTTAGAAGAAGAGCGCATCGAGAAGTTGACAATGTATGAGCCACCCTCATATACATACGAACAATTGAAGCAGGTGCTCTACGAGGGTTCGCAAAGATCCGTTGAAATTGACAATTGCAAATATTTGCTAAGTCGGAATATTACAAAATCAAGAAAATTTCCAGATAAATATTATTTTTCACGCGATGGACGAGTGAAGATATACACTCCATTTATAGGTTGGCCGGCTTTGTATTTAGAAATGGCTAAGAGAATCAAGAATGTGCCTTATTTAGTCATTAAGGGCACTAAATCTGACTACATTAATGAGGATTCCAATGAAGTAATCGATGTACTGCGCCAGAACAATCCGCACTTCGAATTTCATGAGATTGATGGCACCCATCATGTGCACTTGAATAATCCGTCGGAATGCGCAGCCGTTATAACTCCATTCATTAATGCTCACAGGCCAGCTATGCCCAATAGCTGGGCTGTTGATGACGATGAAACTGTGCTTAGAGGCAATCAAAGTAGAAACCGTAACAAAAATGCAGCCAAGCGGCGACTCAGGTGGCTTAGGAGTAAGCTGTGATGAAGTGGAATATTTTATATGTGTGTAGAGCTTTGAAAAAAAAATGCCTATTATTAGTTATAGTTTATTTATATATTTTTACTATCGGCGAAGTCATTTTGAGGCAAATATGTATGTAAAATGTCCTTTAGAAAAAAATATATGTATATATGTATGTTCTTCTCACACCTCGATTTAGTTTGATTTGTTTCTTCTTGGACAATTTAGAGTTTTGCAAAATTACACTGAGGGAAAAAAATAGTAAAATCAAATAGAAACGTAATTGATCTTACTATAAAGGTCAACGAAAATACTGTATATTGGTACATATTCAATTCAATTACGCGCATATTAAAATGACCGCGTTCGTTCTGAAAAAGCATCCGTGAAGTGAATAATCAAGACAAAAACTAAAAAAAACACATTTAACTTGCATGTTTTGCCTGCAGTGGAATTCGAACCCTGACCATCTCTGGATATCAACAAATTGTGGCATGCATCTTTGTGCACTCAGCTACACCCGGATATATAAATTTGCTTTCAAATGTTGAATATCCATCAATACCACAGCACGCGATTTGTAAGGTTAACATGCACTATGTATGAATGGATGTGGACCCACTTGCTGCGAAAGTTTTTCTCCAGGGGGGCTACTCTGTAATGCGATGCGAAAGAGAAATGCGATGCGATAGGCAATCGTCACAGGGTGTTACTTACGATGTATTTGTCTATCGCATCGTATTACAGAGTAGCCCCCAGATCAATAGGTTGTACTAAATCCATGGACATACAATATTTGTGAAATGCAAGCTAATAATAAATTAAAAATCCATAGAATTTTTCAACATTTTAGCATCAATTTCGTGGGCTTTATTCATAGTCTTGTTGATTCCTAGCAAAAGTTCATAGAGAGATAAGTAGAAAAATTTGATTTAAAAACATTTTCCATCCAACAAAAAAAAGTATTTGTAAAAAGTGGTCATCCATATTTTTTAAAATTAGTTTTAGTCCAAAATAATGTTTTTTTCTTAATATGTTGCAATTACTCGTATCTAATGAAAATGAGGCAATTTTATAATTTATTTCTACAAGAGGAAAAATATTTTTCTCAAAGATTGGTTTTTTGCATCCGTCGGCAAATTTTTTATTTGTAATTATGGTAGAAAATTATTTCAAAGTATACAAATTATTATTATAATTATAATTTTCTTATTCCAAACAAATTAAAGTTAATAGTTTGCCGACAAAATTCGTTTTACCAAAAATAACTAGTTCTATAAAAAAATTTCGGCCGCTGTGGTGTAGTGGTAAGCAGTGCGCGCTTTCACTCATCAGCACCTGGGTTCAAGCCCTGGTCAAAGCAACATCCCATAAAAATATAGAAAAAGGTTTTTTCTTAACAGCGGTCGTCCCTCGGCAGGCAATGGCAAACCTCCGAGTGTATTTCTGCCATGAAAAACAGCTTCTCATTAAAATACAATNTGTGACAACATCAAGGCGCACGCCACAATTTGGAGGAGAAGCTCGGCCAAACACTAACATATGTGTAAGCGCCAATCTATTATTATTATTATAAAAAAATTTCGTAGTGGAGAAAAGCTTAGAAATTGTTAAAAAGCAAAAGCGAATTAAAGGCTTTTTCTTTAAAAAATAAATTCACCAAATGGTTGAACTTTTTATTTGTAAATACGGTAGAAAATTATTTTAATATATACAAATTATAATTTTTTTAATTTTT
>NW_016164051.1:0-33510 GCF_001687245.7 Rhagoletis zephyria | reverse complement strand
TTAATGTTCGGCTCCGCCCGAACTTAGACTTTCTTACTTGTTATAACTCTAATTAACATAAAAATTTCAAATTGTATTTCGTTCGGATAACATCTTGTTAGCTATGCCGCTTTTTGTGCTTCTTCATTGCTGGACAAAGGCACTAAATAAATGGCGAATTTCTGAATAATCGGATATCAGTTATTACTTTTGGCCACAGCTTATATGATGATATGGCTATGTAAATTGTCCAGTCTATGATAGACAAACACAAAGCTTGCAGTTTTAATCAGCTGAACTTGTTTCAGTAGTTTACTCCTTGGCGCACTTTGGCGCAAAATAGTTACACTCTTCACAAAGTCATTGAAAATCTGAGAGCACTAGCAAAAATCATGAAAACCTGCTATGGACGAACCTTTGTATACTATTGAACATGACACTCAAGGTGAAAAAAAACCAACCAAAACTGCCAAAAATGCCTGTCCGAATTTTTACGTAAAAATGCAATTCATAAAACAGCGACATCAAGTGCATTTTGAATAGTACTGGTATCATTTTTCTCCTGAAAAAGCCTTACATCGTGGTATTACGAATGTCTAGAGTCTAGCCACCACTTAGTTCGTCATTTCGAGGTACTTCGCAACTTGGACTTACTACCACTTTGAGACCAATGTGGGAAGTATCTACTAAGTCAAACAGTCTTTAAAGTTTTTATCGCTTCTCATTTGTACGTACATCTGTTTACTTGGATAAGGTCATAACAGTGTTGTGCGTTGGTCCAGTACGCTTAACAAAGCTAAGTGGAGGTTGCATTTTTTTCACAGCATCTACTCTGCTTGCTTAATGCTTTATCCACCCTAAAAACCTACACATAGAACAGAGAACTGATGATTGAAGAGCATTCAGCTTATGGACTGATGATAACATACATTCCCACTTCATTCAAACAAGTGACAATAACTCGCTGAAGAGCTTCTGTTGCATGAAAACATGTCCGCCCTATAATTAATGCTAAAATCTTTGGAAACAAATATTTATATTCAACTTGTTTCGCTTTTGCTATAAATGAATCCTGCAAATGCAATGTCTTATGTTCCTCTCCTGCCTTTGACAAGCAGTCATTCTTAGCCTTCATTCACATACGCTGAAATTTTTATGTGTGTCATATAAGTGACGTATGTATGTACGCAAGAGTACAATTTTAAGGTGGTTACCGAACAAGAGCACGCGATTGATCAAGTCTTTCCATAGTTTATCGCTGATTTAAATAGCATGCGATAAACTTGCAAATGTCTTCTCCTGCTGTGTTACGTAGGTACCGTACGTACATAGATATGTGGGATGGCCCTCAGAGCTTAACTGCATTGCATCTCGTAATACAAAATTTGCATTTGCTGTTAGTTCAGATCTTATTTCTGTAGTTGTCGTATATCAGTTGACGCTGCGTTAAGTAGATTTTAAACTCGTTTGGCATTTGACGTGAATAGTGGGTGGGGGAGAGCTACCCAGTGGGAAAAGTAGTAATGCATTACATGCGTTATAAATAATGTAATGTATTTCTTATGAGTTCTAGATTACATTACTGTTTAATATGTAATCAGCATTCTAATGTCTCCAAAAATCCGCAAAAATTTCATATGAAATGGCATTTATTTCTACATTACTGGTAATGGAAAATTGAATGCCACACATTTTCGAATGTCAAAACGGCTATTTTACTGGAGCGCGAGAGAGTTTCTTATACATTCAACACAATTCTCTTGATCATAAATCTGCTACACATACATACATAGGTGTGTACTCGCATGTATGCTTAGTGTCGAGTGCAAGTATTTCGTGGTAAGCGCTTAACTAAACCTTGCAAAAAGTGAGAATTAGCTTACCTAAGATGTTATAACATAACTTTATCTCTTTGCAATAAATCAAGCACCAACGACCTCAAGCTACCTTTTTGCGCCACCGAAATAATTTATGCTTACATCTTTTGTCGACACTGTTAACAAGGAAAAAACAGCATCCTGCATGCCAGCGTCGAGAAAAATATATGCACCTGCAAGTAATAGGTTCGTACGAACCAAACTTAGATTTGTGATCTGAACTTGTCTACATACCTACATTAGGGTGGTCCAAAGAAAGTAAAATCGGAACTAAAAAACGGTATTATTCTTTGAAGTCTGCTGAAGGTAAGCATAGTATCCGATTGAAAAATATTGAAGAATTCTATACCGTTTCTACGAAAAATTGTTTTTCCCCTATTTAAAAAACTTGGGCTACTTTGAGTCTTTTAAGCGACCTCTAAATATTTTTTTTATTTCCAAAAAAGCGGTATATTTTTCGATATGGTGCGATCCCAATATTAAAATTCCGACTATACTTTTCTCACATGCATTTTTGGACCACCGTAATGTACATACTTAACGACATTGTTTACAGTGCGCACATACTTATACATATCTACACAGAAACTTAAATGCTATGTAGCAAAAAAGTAGACGCCATTTACATTTATGGTACCAAAAATTTCAGGCAATTACCCACTGAAACTTCTTAGATTGCTTACTCTTACATACCTACACACTTACGAACACAGTTTACTGACCCACTTTAGCAAGTTTAAAAAGTTCCCATAGCATAATTTTCCTCAGAAATTTTCGTCACTATTTTGACTGGCTTTTAATTTCCCCATGCTTTGGCATAACTTTGCATAAACTTTTGAAAACTTCGTGCACCACTAATGAGTTTCATGCTCACAGAAAATTATGATAATGTTAAAGCGATTATTGGGAGTTGAAAATTTTGGAATTTGTGATTAAATTTGCATTTTGAATTTTAATTTGCAGAGGAAGATAGGATTGGAGCGCAACGACAACAATACTTAAATAGTTGCAATACAAAAAATGTTTATTCAAATTCTGGAATTGCAAAAGTAAGCCCATTTTATAATTAAAAAAACACCGAAATATTTTTAATCTTTCAATTAAGAGGACACAGCTTTCCTTACCAAGGACTCAAAAAAATAAAAATTGCATGGTAGGCACAGAGCTTTGTATCGAAAATCTAAATTCAAGAATATTATTTCGCTTTATAGACTATTTCAGCGTCAAGTCCAGTGGTCTACTCTGCTATGATTATATCACAAAGTGAGTTTGTGCTGAATTTGTGATCGATTCTAAAATACTCTGGGAATGGTTCCCAAGGCAAAATGTGACTTTTCGCCAAATCAAAAATGAAGCTGTATAAGGACAACGCGTTTCAGGCAAATGTACATTTCATGTGACCTTCTTAATATAGTCTTGTGTGTTTTCAAATTCGTTTGACGTATGCCTGGGGAATGAATGCTTTCTATGTCCCTAGTATTTTAAAGTAATTTGCACGCTTTCGCAATAATAAATTAATAATTAGTACTTGTGGTGAAGCTAAAATGTTTATTAATTTTAATAACACTAAGTGGTTTTCCTTAGAATAACACACACACACGCATACACACATATCATTCTACGGAAACACATTCCCAAGGACGAGTGCGAGCATGGCGCTCCTTCATTGAAAAAATATCTATGTAAATGTGTGAAAACACTTTGTGGGAAATAAGCGTTTCAATGGCTTGTGGCAAAAGTTCAAGTTAAAAGCTAATGAGCTGTACATTTTTGGAAGCACTCAAGGTAAAGAGTTTGTAGTTGGGGTTTGGGGGCGTATGAGTAACCCCTAACGTGAGAGAGATAGCAATTTTGTGGCACTATGGCCAAATGAACAACATTTGCTTGTTAAGGAAGAGGAGGTGATTAAGTTTTGTTTCTATTACGCTCTTAAGGGAATTGCTATATTCTTATTAAACGTCCTAAAGAGCTAAACCGCCAAGAGAGCAAAGCTAAAAAGTGTTAAGACTATACTTGGTTCGCGAATTTTAATCGTTATAATAATTGAATCAGTGAGTTCGACAACCATACAGGTCCAAAATCAGTTTTTCGTTGTTGAAAGCAAAAACAATCCAAATGTCGTTAACGTAAAACAGCTGATTGACGTTAGAACTCATTGGTACTAGTCTAGTCATGCGGTTATCGCTGTTATCAGGCATAAACACGAAGCTTTAGGCCGGGTTCTTTGTGTGTTTCTGACGAACGGGAAAATTTGAGTTAATATCTTATATTTTGTGAAAAATAAGAGGCAAACATTTTTGAAGAAATGCTAAGAAAATAAATAAAAACAGCTAAATAGAAAATAAAAAATATAAAAGCTAAATCTGGCCAACACTGATGTACATATGTACGCTAGGGTGGTTCTTAAATGTAAGAAGCAAATTTTTACATCAGATTTCCTAAACTTCAGCCCCTACGTCGATTTACTACTATAGTCGAAGATATGAAATATACATTTTGGTTCCGATTGGAGTTGGTTAAGGCGTGTCGCACAGGGGTCAAAGTTCAGATTACCCTACGAAGACGTTTTTACTGACTCCAATCGGGACCAAAATGTATATGTGATATCTTCGACTATGATGGTACCGATTTTGGGTATTATATGAAAAAAAAAATTAATTTTACGTTTTTGAATCTCTATAGAGGAATCTGCACTTTGCTCCCTGTGCGACAGCTGCAACCGTCTCCAATCGGGTCCAAAACTTACATATATGTGATATCTGTCAGCGTGGCATTACCGATAGAGGGGATGAGACTGAAAAAATCTTTCATTTGGTTTTTTGAGGACCACCCTAACGTACACATATCCCTAGGAAACGGTCGTCAAATTTCACGTGACGTATGAGTAATAGCTGAGCTTAAGACTAATTGTTTTTTAAGTACATTTCGCGACCATGAGCCGTAAATTACTTATATTGATCCAAAAAAATTTACGAAATAAAACTTTTCATGCTGGAAGCTCAGATATGGCCAATGAATTAAGAAAATCCATATAAACATACAAACATATAAAGAACAATACACATTTGATAAGCGCTGCTGTAAACCACTTTAAAATGTCAACACATTTTCTATCATGTAAAAGGACGTAAGTGTGAAAGAAATCAAAACCAAACTTGATTGATTTGCAAAATCCATCAAAGTGTTAGCAGGCTCAACGCATATGAACACCCGCAAAAAAAAAAAGTATGTTAACTCTGAAAAATAAAGTAAAAACAAAAAAGTTCTAAAACAAGCTTCCAAAGCGACGTACAAGAAATCCGCCAGCCGCATGCGACTGTATAAAGCTGTATAGGCTTAAAAGCAGCCACATGCGGACAGGCAGCGGATCAAATCCTAGCCAGCGAAGACAAACTGCTACAAATTGCCTTAGGACACATGGTAAATGGAAAGAAAGTACAAAAAAGGGTGCCAAGAGTTGGTATGCGTGTTTGGAAAAAACAGGAAGAAAAAACACATGAACGGCAAAATAGGTCAGCCACCATGTTTCCTTCTTCATTTTTTTCATGTTTGTTTTAGCTACTTTTTTGTGTGATTTTCCTTTTTTTTTTGAGAAACGGAAATAAGCTCATGTATGTAAGCAATCCATTTGCCACCACATCCTGTGGTCTTTACGCCGCTTTGAGGCATTTACGTATGTACGTACGAATATACTAGGAAAAAGTTAGAGCCTCCTTCACTGCTGCAATGGCTTTGAAATAGCCTTTTTGGTATTCAAATTTACTCGATTTTTTCAAATTGTGATTTTAATTTCCCTTATAACGAATTAGATTACTTATGCAAGGGGAATTATTTCAATTTATGAATTTCAGGAATTGAATATTTGTACATACATACATGCATGGAAAGTGAAGGCACAACAATTTAATGGCACTCTAGTGGACCTCAAAGTATTTCCAAACACACGGTGGTGCAACAATCCATCTCACCAAGTCCGCTAAATATTTTACTGATGTGGCCTGTTACACTGTACGCACAGCCCAAACCAGCCCGGAGTTTGTTAACATTTTCTGAAAGTTTACCTATCCAGTAATAAACACTTGGCGGATTTGCAAAAGTTAGCTCGTATTTTTATTTTATGGCCTACCAAAGTTTTTCATGCCCGGCACAAGTTGTTTTTAAAAGTATAAAGAAATGGTCAAAGCTAATGTCTGGGCGAACTGAAATGTTTTCGCCGAATATTTTAAATAAGCCATCAGTTCCCGCCTAAAAGGGTCGTTTTGACCCTTACTTCAAGAAAACCCTCAAAAAGCAAATTTGAAAAGTTATCTTAGGCTGTCTTCACATTTTAATTTAAACTTATTTTACTCAATACAAAAAGGGAAGAGACGTTTAAAGTGTGAAAGCTTTTCACTGAACCCTTAAGCTGATTGCGACGCAGTGTCCCTGCTAAACATTCATTACGTTCGCCCGTGCTGATAACGAAAACTATACTTTTCACGCACAGTTATGCTTTATTGCGGGTTCTTGATGCAGAATAAATGTAGTCCATTTTGGCACATACATAAGTGAACAATACTTCTACATCACTTCTTGCTCAAAATAAAATACGGTTTTTCTGTCCAAAATAACATAACAAAGCATACATACATATGCACATAAATTCAGGGAAAAAATAAGAAAACTGAGTGAAAAATTGACTCCTCAAAATCAACTAAAATCAATTTAGTTATTCTGCTCCAACAAACCAAAGTCAAACCGAATTACTCACCCCAGCTAGCATTCTCCTTGCAGCGATTGTGGAAAAATTTTGTGAAATTTTACTCCTCCCTTTTATCCTTTCCCTTTCGAAGAATAAAAATTGAATACAAGATATTTTTCCCAACAATCCACCAATCCACTATCATGTTTGCCATTGATAAACCACACATAAAGGCAAAAAAGGAATGACAACAATGTGTAAAGAATTTTGTGACATGAAATCAAATCAAATCAAATAAAATGAATTTTGTGTGGCCTACTAAAGGTTACACGATGGCAAACAAGGTAACACAAAACAGGAAATGGAAAAAGGTCATTTTGAAGAAGAATTGACAGTCAATGAAGCAGCAAATCGGAAACAAAATAATAAATGAAGTATAGTAAATAGAGACGTTTGGCGTTGTCATACACGTGTCTTCGTTTACATATGAACAAACCTATTTATGTATGTATGTATGTATGTATGTGGGTTATGGCGTTGTCTTATTAAACAAAGTAAAAGTTTGTTAGTGTTTTTAAAACTTGAAAATATTGTTGAAACGGGCTCCATTTTTTATAAACTACTTTCAGTAAAGTAGAAGTCTGAATGACTACATATATTTCTTCAAAAACAATAAAATATTTTTTAAAATTCTACTCTCAATAGGAGATCATGCAATAGATTGTCTCATTTTGTAGTAGGGCACCGAATAAATTTACCTAGGAAATGCTTTCAGTGTTTTCTTAAGATGCCGGAAACGCAAAACCTAAGAGGAAATGGCAGATAGTCCCATACGAGGTTAGCTTCCTATTGTCGAAATAGTGGACCGAAACTGAAGATAAACGTTGGCATTAAAGACACTGGCCTACTACTGAGCCTAATTAAGGATAATATCATTTGGTTAGTATCTGTTTTAACAGGACACTGCCTATTTGGCAAGCATGCCTATCGACTAGGCCTACGATTACATGACTTCTGTAGAAGCTGTCAAGATGAAGAGTGCCCTGTTCTATCAGACGAAGCTCTCCACTCTTGGTAGGCAATTATTCGACAACTTGGAGGACCTTAGACGCGTGGGAGCGTGGTATTCAGGGGTATTCCGCGAAATTTAAAATGGTTTTAGGAGGGCCAGGGAGTTGTTAACCCAACATGCTGCATCACAATGGGACCTGAGCCTTAGTATGTCTTATAGACGACCGCCACAACCTAACCTATGACAACACATGATAGATTACGAAATTTGCTCTATACACCTGGGTTCAGAAAATTTTAAACAGGAGCATCAATTCTAATGCACAACGTTAAGAATCACGGCTGGAATTTTTCATAACTCTATGGTGCATTGTAACTGAGCTTTAGACTGCAATGTACATAAATTGTAAGCACGTGTTAAGTTAAGAACATAACTCGCATAATCATAAATAAATAAATAAATTGGGCATCACCTTGTCACCCTAATCAAATTGAAGGGCATCGGTTGGTTTTTGTCTCCCCGAATCAAAGCTTTAATCAGAAGTAAATGTATATACATATGTACGTATACAGTATAGTAGTTTTTTTGGAATGTCTGTCACTTCTTCCTTTTCACCTTTTCTTTATTTTTTGTTATTAGCTAAACAGTCTGTGCGCAGTATTCACGGTCATTCGTGTGTTGTGTGCAAATAATTGGATATTTAGAATGATTGATTGGATTTTTGTTGTTCGCTGGGTAAGGGTGTGCTTGCAATTGTATTGTGTTTTTTGTTGTGACAACTGTCGCTGAGTACATAATTTTTTTGAAAACGAAATTTTGGCCGCCGAGGTTAGGTAAGTTTTTTATTCGCTTTCCCTTTGTAGACTTTTATTATTGTTTTATGTCAAATTTATGGATAATACGAGTGAAAATTTAAGAACTGTAAGTTAAAAAAATTAGATAGTCAAAGGAAAGCACATTTTTTAGTGGTTTTGAAAATATGTACTTAAAATTGTAATTATTAAAATAATATTACTTAATAATCGATATAAGAGATTTAAAATATGTGAACGAAATACGGGTACTTTCAAAATGGTTACTTAGACAATCAATTCCAGTCTTCACTTAGATTCGGCGGCAATAGAATTTCTCTCTTAGCTTTTTAATATGTCGTTGGTTACTCTCATCATTCCCTTAAATGCGGAAGTATAACAGGGTAATCCCACTAAAACCACCTGGAAATAAATAAACCAAAGGAATAATGTCGCTCGACTACTCTGTTTTCTCCAAGGGTATATATGTAGGTCTTACTACTCCCTTAATTAGTATGCAAACTATACCCGTATGAATCCAAAAGGCTTCCGTAAAGCGTAAATCTCCTGATAACTTGTGGCTTTAACCGAAACTGTTATAGTAGCTTTGAACTTGTCGTTTGTTACTCACTCCTCGCCACCAGAAAAATAATACATTTTTCCCTACAAGGACTGTAACTGTGGACACCAAATTATTTAAGCGACCTTTAGTAGTAATTTTTTAAAAAGCTTTTAGGGCGAGACGAGAAAACTTTGCACTTCCCTTACAAGGCCGGCTCGAAGTAGGACATAGCGGGCGAAGCTGCCATAAGGAAAATTCAAACAGACACTTGTTGACAGCACCTCTTAGACATATCTGAATGCACCTCTGCGAACAATCAGACGAGATTAAGATCTATTTTAGACCCAACGTTTTACAGATGGACCATAAATGAGATTCAGGTAAAGATTGAAGACGAAAACCTTCAGGTGCTTCGAGAGAACGTAACAAATTCCTGAATGCGAGAAAAACAAAAATTTTTTGGAAAAAATATTTATTAAATTTTTTAATATGGAACAAACTTACTTTTGTAATTAAAAACTAAAAAATATTATACTTTTTAGAAATAAAAATTTTGGGAAATAAATATAAATTTTATTAAGAAAAAACTATTTCACGAATTTTTCTTGGAAAATTTAAATAGATAGTTTTGTAACAAAATTTCTTCTGAGAACAAATTATAATAATGAAAAATATTATAAAGGAAACAAAGCAGTTTTTAGCAAAAAAATATGTTTACCCAAATTAGAAAAAATATATCAAACATAAAAAAAAAATTATTTCTGGAAATAAAAATTTTTAAAAATATCTTTTTTTATAATCCAAAAAAACATCATCTAGGCAAAGCAAATTTTTAGGAAAAAAATATGTTTACGCAAATTAGAAAACAAATAACCAAATAACAGAATTAAAGATTTGTTAGAGAAAAAAAAGTTTTGAGGTAAAAATTATTTATATCAGCAAAATCTTAACATACGTATCTTTTTTTTGTGAAATAAATCAATTTAGGAGAAAAAAATCATGTAAACCAATATTTTAAAAAATTTAATTTATATATGGAAAAAATTATTAATTTGGAAAAAACATTTTCAAGAAAAAAATTTAATGATAATTTTTAGTGGAAATTATTTTTTGTATTCGATTTTTTAATATGAAAACTTTTTTATTTAGCCCTCGATGAATAACTTTTACATTCAAATTTTGAGCTTTTCTAATTATAGGCCTATAGTTCGAAGAAGGTTGACCGATTCAGTTAGTATACCTCTCCCAATGGTCCGACCTCGTTCACATTTCCTGGGCCTACCGTTAGTAGATATTAGAGATGGGCACGGGCCGGGTTTTTTACAGGGGCGCGGCGGACCCCTGTGTAAACCCGTAGGTACAGGCCGGAATATTTGCTGTCAGCACGAACTAGTGCGTGTATGGGCGTTCAGTAAAATTTCATAAAAGCACGAATAAGCACGAAAAAGCCCGTTGCCTACAAATTTAGATAAGCTTTTGTTTTTATACAAAAATATGTAGTATTTATAACTCTTTAATAAGACAAAAGCAAAAAAAAGAAATATTTGGAAACCGATAGATAAAATAAGATACTTTGTAGTTTGTTTACACATCAGTACATCAAATACCTTGCACTTTTTCTACTTCCCAGAAAATGTATTATAAAAATCTTTAATGTAAAAAATTTATTCGCTTAGGTAAATATACATACATAACAACAAAATTTAAAATATGTACATATGTATACATACAATATAAATTGGCTCTTGATTTCCGGGCTGGGACGTGTCCCGTCGTATCGGGCCGGGCCGAGCCGGGCCCACTAAAATTCTTAACGCGCGGGCTCGTGCGTGTTTTTGAAAGCTGATTTTGCACTCGTGCCGGGCCGGGCCTGAAAATTTAGGCGTGTTCCCATCTCTAATAGATATTGACAACATGAATTGATAGACTATCCAATTTGGGCAGAAACCTGTCTTTTTTGCTTCAAAATCTAAAAACAGCTTGTACTTCTTTCCTTCCCTGAGTCTCTGCAAACATTTATTTATTTATTTAAAATTATCTCCGAATTATTGGTAAACAAGGTAGCATTGCTCTAATTCCACGAATTGAACAGAAATAAAGACACAATAAATTACACCAACCTGCAATAATATCCACACCTTGTGGTCACTCAAATATAATAAAATAAAAGCAAAATTGACGTTAATTGGTGTGAAGTGCAAAAAAAAACTAATTTGAAAATCCAATACTGCTATGTACAGCCCGCGACAAATCGTTAGCAATTCAAAATTTTGAACAGTTTTGACTGTTTATCTTTTGTTTGTTTAATGTTCATTATTTTTATATAAAAGTATAGCTCTTTATGTAACAAATACCTTATTCCAAATTTCATATACCAAATTTCAGACTTTGTACAAAAAGTCCAAAAACTTTCCCAAGCATTTTAATTCAATTCCAAGCATTTTAATTTTAATTTCTAGAATAATTTTTGCTATGCAGTTTTATAGCTTCTTAAATTCTAATATAATGAAGTGCAAGTTTGAAATTGCTAAAAAAAAAATTATCAAAACTCCATGCGATTTTTAGCAACATTAAAATATCACTTTAATAAAGTAAATTTTAATAAGCTATAAAACTACCAAAAATTGGTTTAGAAATTCGAATTAAAGTACTTGGAATAGGGATGAAAAGTTTATGCAATTTTTTTAATTTTCTATACAAATTTTGAAATTTTAATTTTTACTGTTTTTTGTTAGACAAACTGATCTGAACTTTAATAAAAAATTAATTAACCTTAAAAAAAAAGCAAAAGAAAAATAGTCAACACTGGTAAAAATGTTGATGTGCTTGCTTTTGTCGCGGGCTGTATATATGTATTTACAAGTACGTGCTCGCTTACCTTGCCAAACACAAATACTACGAACCTACAATAAATCTTGCATTCACGCCAATGTCCTTCAAATTTATTGATCTAACAAAGACAAGTTGCTCTGGCAAAAGCCGCAATGAGCTAAATAAAAACGAAATAAATAAGAGATAGAGAGATAGTACAGTTATGCGAGAGTGAGGGAAGATTGGGAAGAGAGTGGGCGTATGTTTGCCGGTGTGAAAGTTGCAATGAAACTTTGATAAATTAAAATTGAAATATTGCAAAGACATAAATTTCGATTTGATTGCCACAAGCTGTGTAGCAAGCGAAGTAAGTAAATAAGTAAGCAAAAATACGAAGCAAGAAAAAATGCAATATCGGTAGAGGTAAGTAGTATTTTAACACAGCAGGTGAAAAAGTGTGTATGTATATTTTTGTTTCCAGTAGAGCTATGCATCAGTGTACATACATATGTACATGTTTCAGCATGGAAAAGCATACTAATATTCGAGCAAACTTTAGTGGGCAGGATTAACTCGGCACGTTCGCACACAGGTGACAGTTTCAGTTGCAGTTATTTCGAAAAGTTTTACTTTAGTAACTAGAAATAAATTCTCTGCTTTCAGTTTATGCTTGTAGAAAATATATACATACATATATTTCGAAGTTGCCTGCAGAAACTTTTGCTATTTATAAGAAAGGACAAATATGTAAATTTATTACTTTACTTAATTAAATTACGAATTGAATTGAGAAATATTAATAGAAGAAAAGTTAGCTAAATATTTTATCACCTTCTACCTCTAGTATTATTTTTGTTATTAAGGCCAATAAACACCGCCCTATAAAGATAGACTTTTAATGTAGGCTCGCACCACGAAAGGGTTTTTGCTCCAAGTAAGATGTATTGGGTGTAGCACCTCTTAAGTGAACTAATCTGCTGTTTGGAATGGCGTCGAAGCCTTGAAATAGTCTGTCAATGAAACTACTATTTGTAAGACAACCTTTTCGACAGTAATTCGTGGGAAAACGCAAGATTTTTTGTAACGATTTTCCCTTCTAAAAGTTGGCTTCCATGGAAATAGCGTATTAGTAATTTCTTTGGCACACTGAGGGAAATAATGCATAGTAAAAATGAATATCTAAAAATAATAATTTCATACAAAAATTTAGCACGCACGTATTTGAATGTTTACATCTGAGTATTTATATGTATTATGTAAGTGTAAATATCCTGCAGGAAATGTATAAGTTAACTTGAAGTTGATGAGGAAGGAATTTTCTTTGAGGGAGGCTAACTGCATTTCTACGGCGATGGCCGCGAAATACTCTAGCATGGTTACCTCTGCATTTGACATAACTAACTTGTAACAAACTACCTTTGTACATAAAATACCAACAAGAAAAATAAAATATTTTTTTTTAAGTTTTTATTTATCTTATTTGTTTACATATCCTGTTGTAGGTTGTCCCATATTCGAACTCCGTCAGACATAACTTCAAAATGCTAATACAAAATTTCGATCTTCCTTTATTTGTCTTCAAATCGAAAAAGTATTTGTGAAGTGCAGCAGGAAACCGTTTTCAAAGTAAAATTTGTATGAGGATATTTACATAGAAAACTTTAATATTACTTCCCGCTCAGTGTAGCTTCGCCAAACCATTTATTTTTTAGAATCGGTATGCATCTCTTATGTATCTTCATTTAGGATAAAAAATTTAAATGTACAACACAGATCGACTGATTCAAGAAATTACAGCTCCACAAAAGGAGGAACCTCTACTTCATTAAAATTTTATCATCGCAAACTAACAAATTTCCTGAGTTCTCTTTTCTACCATGCATATGTATATTGAAAATATAAATTTGTTTCCTTTATGCACCTAAATCCTTTCAAATACCTTAAATAATTTCAGCAGCTGCAATTTCTCATTTGCAGCTTACTTCGTATCACATTAAATCCTTCAAAATATCCAGTTGAATTTTCGAATGAAGTTGCTTTGAACTTATGTATGTATGTATGTTTAATTATCTGTTGGTAATTATGCTTGCACTATGAACTGACTATGTACATACGTATATAGCTTAGCAGCTGATGTACTGAGATTAGATAAGCTGTGTATGTTATGACTTGTGAGAACAAGTATGAAATATCTATCTAAATATACTCGTACGTATATGTATATGTATACGAATACTAGTACAAGCAAAAAGGAATTCGATCTGTCAGCAGCAGTCTCTGAACTTGCAGAAGTAGTAAATTAACGTAAATACTCTTGCGGCTTAAAAGTTCATTAGTTGGCATTCTGTGCTTTAATATGCAAGAGAGATATCTACACAGCAGAAATTGCACAGTAGTGGCCTTTAATCAAAACATATTTATTCCTTTACCGCTTGGCTTTTGAGTACATTTATTGAAATACATACATAAGTACTTCTTTTATATTTTCCAACCTTTTGTTGAGTAGATGAACCGGATGAGTCAAGTGAAAGGCAACGCCGTTTAGTAGTCCAAACAAGACAATGGAAACACCAGGGCGTCTTCGTACAGTGGTTAAGCTCAAAATATGGCTGCTGTGGAACAAAGTGTGGATCAGGCAGAGACAACCTCAATTCGTCGTCGTGGAACCTTTCTTACAGGACCCTTCAGCGGACTTTTACAAAATACCTGTTACGGTGAACGCTGAACATTGTCGGGACATGATAACAAACTTTTAATAGCCTGAATTAGATGGCATAGGCTTGGACAATATGTGCTTCTTATACAACGCTTGAAACAATGGCCTTATTGCCAACGAAGTTCCACGGATGCATTAGCTCACGAAACTATGAGGTCAAATGGCCACCGAGATAATAGATTTTGCGATTTCACACTGTTGGAATTCTTTCTCTGTGGCTAAATGAAAAGTATTACCTATACCAATAAGCTCGAGACGATTCTAAAGCTGAAGAACGAAATCATACGCGTTCTAAATGGCGGAAAATTTCGATAAGCTCATCTTGTGTTGCTAAAAGAGTCGTTGGTATTTAACGGAGATTTTGGTTTTTACCGAAATGCCATACTAAAAAATATGATGAAATAAACAAAAATAATTTGTTGTGTTTCATTTGAAAAAAAAAGCTGCGATCTTAATGAATCGCCATGCATATATGGAATGGAAAGGTCACATTCCTTTCCCCTTGTCTGTGGCCTAGTAACAATTTAAATTCAACAATTTTATTTTGCTTGAGATTTTTATTTTTTTATTAATTTATTAAAAAAAGTAGAAGTTCGGAGAACACAACATCTCCTCATCAGACTTCTTCATCGCTCCTGTTCCGCTAGGAACCTGAAAATTTAGTAGATATATAATGCGTATAATAACGTTTTTATTCCGTCTTTGAGTCCAAACTACAATGGCCAACTATGTATGCTTGAGAGCTTAGAAAAGCGATCTGATACTGTTTGGCCTCACCTGCATTTATTTCTTACTTCAAAAGTAAGAGAACCTCAAATTTTTGGAATAGGATATTTTTCGACATACGTGTATTGTTTTTGGCCCTGCGTCGCATATAGGAAAGTACGTTGAAAAATTTTTATTAGGCAATTTAGACTACAAAAATCCAGGCAATTAAAAACAAAATACCTTTTTGTCAATGTTATTGTGGCTTGTTAACATTTTATTTTTAATATTTTTATTGAGCTTTGTACCACGATTGTTTATTAGGAAAAATTGAAAAAGCAACAAAGTCTAAGCGGTAGAAGTTATAGCATTATTTCGGAGATCAATTTCAATTTTTCAAAGCTCAATAAAAATATTAAAAATAAAATGTTAACAAGTCACAATAACATTGACAAATACATAGTTTAGGAAGAGCCTGCCTGAAACTATACAAAAAAGCAAATAAGCAAATGGATGTATAGAATTGACAACAACAACCACGCTGTCGAGTTTAAATAGCGGCAAATCAGCTGCACTTGATAGTAGTTGGTTGAATAAGGAAAATGAATTAGCAACAAGAGTTTACGGGATGTACATAGCTCAGTGGTTAACGCTTCTGACTTTGAACATCGAATTCGCAGGTTCGATCCCTGCTGAAGTCAAAAAAAAGAAGTCTGATGAGGAGATGTGGTGATCTCCGAAATAGTGCTATAACTTCTACCGCTTAGACTTTGTTGCTTTTTCAATTTTTCCTAATAAACAATCGTGGTACAAAGCTCAATAAAAATATTAAAAATAAAATGTTAACAAGCCACAATAACATTGACAAATACATAGTTTAGGAAGAGCCTGCCTGAAACTATACAAAAAAGCAAATAAGCAAATGGATGTATAGAATTGACAACAACAACCACGCTGTCGAGTTTAAATAGCGGCAAATCAGCTGCACTTGATAGTAGTTGGTTGAATAAGGAAAATGAATTAGCAACAAGAGTTTACGGGATGTACATAGCTCAGTGGTTAACGCTTCTGACTTTGAACATCGAATTCGCAGGTTCGATCCCTGCTGAAGTCTAGAAAAAGAAGTCTGATGAGGAGATGTGGTGATCTCCGAAATAGTGCTATAACTTCTACCGCTTAGACTTTGTTGCTTTTTCAATTTTTCGTAATAAACAATCGTGGTACAAAGCTCAATAAAAATATTAAAAACAAAATACCTTTTTTTTAGCAGAAAAGAACTAATTCCTATTTACCATGAATCTGACAAAGTAAACAATATATGTAAGGGGCAACGTTAACCCACCGTATAAGAATAATTGCTGAATGTTGTGACGTCCGAATTATCCTCCATATTAATACTTTACCAAAAAATTGTAACATCAAGGCTTTTCATTTATTTTCCCTCTTCTTTTTTGTCACTTCAAATTACTTATAATGATGTGCACATAATTCTTTCACGCTTATCTTTATGGAATTCTTATTTTCTCAACTTAAGTCATGCCAACATGAGTTTTCAAATTTATTGTTTTTGCATTTTTTACAATGTCATAAATCCGTATTTGTTATTTATTTCTCACACTCAGGTAATTATTATTTGCACACTTTCTGATTTATGTATCTACTATTTTCTCGCAGCGAGAGCTCTTCTTTAGTTTGATAAGCTCAACAAAAAAAAAAAAACAAAAAAAAAAAAGAACGCAACCAAAAAAAATAGATAGCGCAAGATAAAACGACGTAGTTTAATAAAATTATAAAAGCGGATTTATTTTTTCGCTTTTGGGTAAATCTGCCTCGCAGACATGCGCATAATTGTCCTCGCAGTAAGTAATCACAAGTCACAAATGCCACGCCAAATGGCCAAAGTACACAAAAGCCGATGGCAATGACCGCTATGGAGCTGTTCGCTGCTCCCTAGAGGCAAAATGCTGACACTCGACACTCGAGTAGAGGTGAATTAAAATGCATTAAAGCATGAAAAAGTCTATCTGATTTATTTGTTGTCCTTGTTTTGTTTGATTTGGTTGCATGTCAAAAGTGTAACTTCGTTTGAGATTTAACTTGTTTAAAGAGCAGCTCAAATTTATTTATTTACCGATGTATATTCATACTCGATAGAATGTGTACAAACAAATCTAGAGGCGTTTAGTTCATTCACCTTAAAATTAAAATTCAATTAAACAAATGTGGCGAAGAAGAAGGATATGATTTGCTCTTATATGCGAAAAGGAGCTTTAAGTACAAAAAAATTTTACCAACAGATTGGAAGCTGGAACTGAAGGGGATAAAAAAGAGAATTTAAATTTGTTTGAATTTGTTTTTAAAGAATTGAAAGCTATGACAAATAGCGAAAATACTGGAACAATAAGCTTTAAATCTAGATTTATCTCAATAACCGCACGACTTCTGACATGGTGAGCCTAAGTACCTTCCTTGATTGTCCCTGCTCCGGTTTTAGCCAGAAAGGCAATGCAAGGTCACATGAAACCTATTTATCCACGAGCAGGCGAGAGGTAGTCTATTCTGTCCTTAACCGCTCACAACTCGGTGAGACTATTTTGTGGGTACTTTTCCTAGACAATTCGCTTCGCCTGAGCTCGGTACCCCTATATGAAGTCATTTAATCAACCCGCTCGACTGTCGGAGTAACTATTGACTTCCCTTATCGATGCCACATATGTATTTGGATAACAATAAGAGCTTTCGATACAAAACGCCATTACACTAACTGCCGGAAAGAATGTAATCGCATCAAATCCGTACGTAAGATACCTCGGGGTATTAACAGACCATCGTCTTTTCTTCCGCGATCATCTTAATTACGTCAAAGATAAGGCAGCGACAGCGACATCATATTTTTCCAGACTGATGGCAACCATTGGGAGGCCGAAGCGGCAGTCCTAGCAGGAGTAGTTGCATCCATACTCTTGTACGGAGGCACATCTGGTTCGACGCATTTAAACGCTAATCGTACGTTCAGGGTATGAACGCAACTTATCGTCTATGCGCACTAAAAGTATGATCTTCATACATAACCGTTTCGGAAGACGCACCAATTGTCATCTCCGGGATGCTGACCTCTTGGCACAGAAAACGGTTGAATAAAGAAAAGGTAAGCACGACAAACACGAAATTCGCACCACTTTATTGGGGCAAAGAAGCATATCGCAATGGCAAACCAGGTGGGATGGTGCAACAAAAGGCAGGTGGATACATCGCCATGTCCACATGTCCTTAATGGGCATGAATGCTTTAAGGCCTGGCTTCATCGCTTTGGACACGAAAGTAATCAATACTGTAGTCCTAAAGGCGCGGAACATGTGCTCTTTCCAAGTCCGCAATTCAGCACATAAAGAGGAAAACTCAATGCACATGTCGGCAGCGTAAGTTTAACCGAAATACCTGTCCCACTGGCAGTGCTTAGATTATACGCTTGGAAACCACTTCTGCCCTAGTGATGCAGCAACTCCGCAACAGCGAGAAAATAATGCGCAGACAAGAACGACAGACGAAGTAAGAAGCTACCACAACATATCATTTGGTTTAGGCCAGATAAAAAGCCAGTTTTCCTTGAAAGTTACGGCATGAAAAGGGCGAGTCTCACAAAAAATCGTATTAACAGCAATACACCGCTGCACCCGGAAATTACTAGACCTAGAAACGAACCAAACCAAGACAAACCGTGGGGTGGTCATGTGAACAGTAACGGACGGAGAGCTTGCGGATCAAACCATCTCCCGACAAGATACTTAACGATGGTGCAGGGGAGTCGGTACATAGACGTTAGGAGGTTTAGTGGGTTAAAGTTTCACATTGACGGTTTTTGGCGTTAGGCTTTCGACACTTCCTCCTCTCAGGTTTTTCTTTAATATAAAAAAAGATTAATAAAAGCATTTATACTCACATTTCTATTCACTGATAATTATATATGTATAGATTTTCGCTTATTCCTACTTAATTTTTAATTTTTATATTTCAATTTAAACGAACTATTCCCTGGAAAGGCAAGAACTTTTTAACTTTTGTATATAATTCTCTCTTTTCACCAGAAATGCAATGAAAAATGAAAAAGTCCCCTGCACATTTTCAACCAAACATCCTAAATGCAAGGTTTTATTGGACATTAACTTCCGTTCAAAATTTGAAAATATTAAAACATAATGTACTAACTGTAGTGGGAATTAGAGTAGCGCATTTAGTTTTCAGCAAACTTTTACTCAAATGTTTCAACTTTAACATCCAGTTAGTATGCGTTCATTAGTCACATTTCGAACATATGTGCTCGCACATTTTCACACAATGCATAACAGATGATTTGATTTATTATTTGTAGCTGCCATTAAAAACGATGACCGGCATTTAGTATGCAAATGACAGTGCATGAACAGCTGTGTCGCCCGCTCCGCCCCCCCCCCCCCCCCCCCCCCNAGCTGTGTCGCCCCGCTCCGCCCCCCCTAATGTAGCGCCAACCGCCGGCTATTCCTGCGCAAAGCACCCAACCTCACACGTCACAACCATTTCTCTTTGTACAGCCCCCACAAAAGTTACTCATTGTTAACCATTTCAACGATTCGATTGCTCTTTTATTTAACTGTCACAACGGTATGTAGAATACGAGCGAGAAGAGCTGCAACTGTACGAAATTCCCCAAACTAGCTAAGTGGCCAACTTTAGATGTCATTAATGTGAAGTGGCCAGCAAGCTTGCGCACAGGAAGGATGGTTGTGGAGGAGCGGAAATGACAAACGGACATTTGGCTTCAAATAAATATACTTATACATGCAGCTGGCCAAGGGAAAGAGAAAGTTTTCTAGTACACTCATACATACATATTTTCACAAACAAATTTAAGTTATTATATCTTTCTGCTGGATGGTAAAGTTTGTTTGTGCTCCTCGTGCTGCTGGTTGGGGTTCATGATTAATGCGCCTTTGGAATTTTGTTTCTTGTTTGTAGGAATCAATTGGTTGTCAGCACTTTGAGCTTTTATTTGAGTTGTTAATGCGTTTGAATGAACTGGCAATGAAGCGAAAACGAATGAAATTTGATTTATGCATAAAGTATATTTAAATAAAGTAAATATTGAGTAAATAAAACAGATTGGGAACTTTAAATTGAGCTGCAACTGTGATGGCATAGAGAGAATGTTTACCATTTTATCAGTTCAGCTCCTGCCACAACACATTTTAAGGTCTTCATTTTTGCCTTCCAAAAATATAACGAACTTGGATTCGTCCCCAGCAATGAATTGTGAAACGTATTGACTTTTTCGATGCTTGAGCTGGTGGTCCGAGTATGCACAGCAGAAATGACTGGTAAACTAATGCTGCAACTTCCGCTGTTCCGTTAAAACCCTGACAGGCTTCAGGCTGATTCTCGTCACCGTTAAGTTGGTGTTATAGGTGGAACTCAACTTTGCGCTTCCAAGGCATGACCGCATAAGAGCATGCCTCCACCTTCCCATACTCTTCTAGATGAAGCTATGCAGCCATTTTAAAGCCGACTACACACCCGAGTTTTGGATAGCGGCTCTGAATGGAGACCCAACAAAATTAACACAACCAAGGCAGCCAAATTTAAAAAAAAATAAATAAATTGTCGAGTAGCGGAGCGACCCCGAAGTCGACTTCCAAAAGCTCGTTTCTCTTGCGGGGGAGTAGCTCTACTCCTACTGAGGCGAAATCGCTTCCGGTACTCGATCAGCCTATGGCCATCACGGCTAGCTCGACGATCCGAGCCCCGCTTCAAGCCACGGTGTGGCAGAAAACCTACCTTCGACGTCGCTCCACCCTCAGGTGGCTCGGGTGAAAACTGTCTTTAGTGGGGTAAAGTATAGACGGTATCGTTTTGTGAATCCAACGAGAACTGCGCAGGAAGACATCGCAAACATCAGCTAGGATATCTCGCCTTTTTTTATGGATGATAAAATGATTCCCTCAAGCCCTCGTATGGCCGCCAAAATCTTAGAGTGTCAGGAGGATAATCATGCGAATGCGGTGTCAGAGAAGCATTCTTGTAGACTCGAGTGGGCCAAGATAGTAATTGTGGATGCGAATGCTTCAAAAGAGGCGACGGCAAATGGTGCGATTATACTGCTCGAAAAAAGGCCTAACACAGGAGCTTGCAACAAAAACCTTCAGTGAAATTGTTAGACAGGAAAGATCCATTTTTGGGTATCGTTAACTGGGGTAGGAAGTACGACGCCATCACCGGTCATTAGTGAAAAAGCGTGGCGTTGGCTTCTTGACGTTACTGAGGGGATAACCTTGGTCCAAGCAAGGCTGCAAAAGGCTGCAGCAGCTCTGGTAAGAGAATTTTGGGTCGGAGCAAAGCCCGAAGCTGCGGAGAAGAGGGATCTATCCCTACACCTAAGGACGCGCTTCCTGCAAATCATACATGCACGGGAAAATCGCAATCCCCAAGTACTACATCCACAATCTTCTGGTGCCTAGACGGTTATCAGGTTAGAAAAAACCGAGGAATCTTCTCAGCATGCGCTGCTTAATACAGAGTTCCACCAGTAAACCAAAGTAGCACCGGTAAGCTATCCCAGCTACGATTTGGGCACTCCAATATTCTTGGGGAGTTCAACTCTATCTCAGATAACGCGGATTACTGGCGCGACTAGTCTGGCAACAGTTTTTTCTCGGCGCAAATCTTTTCTAAGGATAAGGGATCCAGGGATGAGGAACCGCTGAATTTATGCGCGGATAATTCGAACCCTGACGGAAGGGTTGGTGGAGAGATTTTTTACAGGGAACCCTTTTCTAACTTTAAATTTAGGATTTTAGATCACCGAAGTGTTTGCTAGGCAGAGGTTTCTGTAAAAAGTCGATTGGCTGCTAACGTCTGCGATGGCGGTAAAGGAGTTCAATATCAGAGTCCAGCGCTTGCTTTATGTTGCGCTCGAGGCTAGTGGCAGAATGCCTGACTCCTCTTTTGGTCTCGTCTTAGTGTTACCTTTTCAGACTTATTTGGGCACCAGGCCAGGAGGTTATTGCAAAAACTGATTGACTGATGAGTTGGCCAGTAGTGGCACCCTCGGAGTCAGTCCCACCAGGAAAAGAGAGAGTGGGAGTTGCCCTGACTAAACGTGGGATTCTCTTCGAAAACTGAGCCTCATATCAACTCAGCGAAGGCCAGGCGAAAACTTGCATATATAAGATCTTCCTGGCCGAACGTGGACCATAGGCGATCTGGGAATATTTATGGCTCACTAAGCCGCAGCTCGCAATTTATATAAGCTAATTTTGTCTTTGAAAAGAATAGGCAATAATTTTTGTATTACCAAATACATACTGGATACAGAATCTGCTATCAGCCACTCCTGCATTTGGTTCTTATTTATTTGTACGGAAAATATTTTATGAATTTTTAGCGTCATATTTATCAGCAAAAATAATGCACCTTCAATAAAAAAATGCATACAAAGCTTATATTTGACGAGTTTAATTTATAAAATTTATCCAAGCTGCATAAATAGTTGTGTCCCAAAAAAAAAAATCCGCAAAATATTACTTTAAAAAAAGTATAAGTTTGAACTTTATCAGCTGTTCTCGGCTATTCCCAGATGTTGCATAATAAATATACACAAAGTGCATTTAATAAATTGTCAACAGCAACAATGCACACTTCTGCGTTGACCAAATTTGCAAGCGAATGTCGGTAAAAGAGCATCAGCTGCAAGAACAAAAAAAAACAGAATTTTACAGTACACACAGATACACACAAGCACACGCGCGGACACACTCATAAACGCTTTTCAATGTCCATCATGATAAGCATCATAATACCATAAGGACGACAGCAACAACAACTGGGTAAAAGTTGAAATTCTCACAAAAATATTAAAGCATAAAATTGTCATTCGGTCACGTGTTATTGACAGTTGACACTGACAGGCAGTGAAGAAGCAAAAGGTTGTTAACGTTATATGTACCTGTCTATGAATAAGTACAATAAGAATTGAGAATCAAACGGTTATGGAAGAGTTTAATCTACATATATGATGCGAAAGGTCAAGCAGCTACTAAAAGCAGGCGGACTAATTTGAACAAATATAGAATAATGCATTTTCACGTTGGCCATCCCTAGATTTACGAAGAGCAAAGATTTTTTAAAAGTTCTTTGTTACAAAATCACTTTTGCAGCTTCACATTGGCTATTTGGCAACCAGGTTTGGTTCCGTGCATTACAATTTCTGAAGAATTTAAAGCTCCCAATGCAAATTTCTTACGCTCTGGAGACTGCGCTTCACATTTGCAGGATACCATTTCATTGAAAACTTGGGAAGAGGATATATGGTTATAAATCTGGGCACGGCAATAGACCTCCATGGCCACTGAATGAACTATTGGTAAGAGAATACTATTAGGTAAGGTTAGGCGGAAGTCGCTGGTGGGATTCACTTATACTGAGGGCTCTTCGAGATTTAAGTTAACCCAATTAAAAAAAAAAACAACACTTGTAGTTATTAGTCTGAGGTCATCCTAGTCATCAAAGAAATAACCACCAAATATGGGTGGCGCCGTTTCCTCCTCATTCTCATCCATGTAATTTCGGCAGTAGTCGGTCCAGCATGCTCACTATCCGGTCACTGTAGTAATATCTTGCACACAGCCACAGTAGAGTCCAGACATCCCGTTAATGGAAGTTTCTATATGTATATGTATGTGTATATGTTCCCTAGTTTCGAAACCTGATGCCGAATGTGTGTGAGCCCATCTCGTGAGAACTCAACTTAAATTTTAAATTTTCTTACGTCTCGACTAAATGCCGGATGAGGTTGGAAAGCAGACAGTTGGATCAAGTATATAGGCATATCAAATTCTGGTCCTATCACATTTATCTAATTTGCGTACCAGTCCTTGCCTTCGGCTCGCACAGACTCCTGATTGGTAACGGAAGATTGTCCCAGAATAATTCGTTTTCCGATGTCATATCGGCTGCAGAGTCTGAGGCCTAAGGATATAGGCCAAAATCTGAGCTTTCAATTGGGCTCTCCACTCATTCGAGGATCACCATTACCGTATTTATCTGTACCGGTACTTTCCTAGTTTGCACCAGGTCTAACCGCATATGGTTGTAGCTATGGTGCCAGTATCCGACTTGAAAGATGACCATATGTCCGGCTTTACCACATTTTTCAAAAGCCAAACTGTTTCAAATTGCCTTGCCATTGACGGAAAGATCTCTCTTACATGGAATTAGCTTTACTATGAGGAACTAGAGTGGGGGAAAAGTTTAATTTTACACTTTCTTTTAAGGGGTTTGGACATTTCATAGGATATTCTTCCCATAATCCATCTACTTCCGGATACGCACCAAATGCCATTCGAATTGCTTCATCATTCACATAGCATTAAGAAATAGTGGGCAATTGGTCAATACTTGCCTTCACGTAGTACGGTTACCATCCATCCTGCGCTGGGCATGCCTGGTTTACAATGTCCTATGAACGCTTCGACTAAGCTTTCTCTATGAATTTATTTTGTATAGAATAGAAAATACTTACATGAACGCTTATGGGTGACGTAGATTTCTTCACTCAGGTGAATCCAATCAACATACATATTTATGCAGAAAACCTGCCCTTCACGTTCCAGATTTTTTGTTTTTTTCTAAAAAAAAAATGACTGCTTTGTGTATTATTTACTTCATAGCCTAGAAAAGCTATAATGAAACAAGTTTAGACCAATGTCCGCTTCTTAATCCACATAAAAATAAAAGTTAACAAACTAAACTCATAAAAGACGTAGTGAATTATTATAATGGACAGGTGAGCACAAAGCCAAACAAAAACGCTTGCGAAAAAAATTACATAAAAAGTGTGTCAGACAAACTTTTTACTCAGTAAAACCCAAATTGTAGCACTCAACGGACAGCTGCTCGCCCAAAAAAATAGAACATAAAAAAAATCAAAACCCAAATTAAAAACAAAGAAAACTCAAAAAAAAAAGTTTTCAAATTAAAGGTAAACATTACAACGCGGGTATTGGATGCCAACTTCTACATAAGCTTCATTAGAAAGGTAACTTCTGAAAAGACCAGAAGTTACTTAAATGATTTACCAGCAAAAAAAAAAAAAGAGTGTTAAGCAAACTGGAAGGAAACGGAATTTTAAAAAGTTTCAGCTTAAAACTTTAAAACAAATAGTGCGGGCGTGCCAAAAAACAACACCACATAATTTCATTAGAAAGCACATACATACACTCACAACAAACTTCCAACAAAACAAAGCAAAGTACAAAATAACCAAACTAAAATCACTCATACGCCCTGTTGAGTCGCGTACTTCAATGCGCGCAGCAGCAAAGGTAAGCACTGGCGGCAAACAAAGAATTGTGCACGTGTGAGTAATGAAACAACGGTTACAACGGCAACGATGGGCGTCATTAGTACGATTACTAATGCCCATTTGTAACACCGTTATATTTACGCTTCTGTTTACATTCAACAATTACGACAGTGACATTACTCATACGCCATGTGCGCTTTGTTTTATGTACATATGTACATATGTATGTATGTATGCACAAACAAATATGAGTTGAATATTTATGCTTCCACCATGAATAATGGTTATTCGTTTAAAAGTGTGTAGGTGTGTGTGTTTTTCTTCTCTACAACATCCATCCAGACGATGGCACATGGCAAATGCACATACAAATACACAGCCATTCATAAATATGCAAAATGTCACTGAAACTCAAACAATTATATTTTTCCTACATTGCTGATGAAGCATTTTTACCAGAGGTCAGTCAGGTTCGTTGCTTCGCCCTTACTATTTTCATTCTCTATTTACACGGCGCTTTTGTTCCGGCTGTGCGCTGTATGTTATTCATTTCCATTATTTCTTTGTTTTATATTTGAGCTTAATTTAAGCGTAATTTTGTCATAATTTGTTTGCCCACTTAAGCAGTCAGTACAAGCAGTCTGGTATTGTTTAAAGGGGTTTTCAATTGGCGCGCGTAGCTTTTAGCGATCTGTGGTGGCGATGTTGTTTTCGTGGCGTCTTTCTTTCAGCCACTGATGCCAAATCAACATAGCAAGCTATACAAATGAGCACCACGTCCAAATGATAAAATTTCATTATCAAAGTGAGTGCTCGTTAGGGAATACCTTGCGCGCATTGCGCACTTTTTATGGCAAACGCTCTCGCTCTTCCCAGTCAACAATCCAAACGATAACGATAAATTGGTAAACGATTTAATTAGCTTTGTACAATCTAAACCATCATTATGCACAATAAATAGGGTAGCGAATGGAAATTCGTAACTACATCCCTTCCTGAGACTTAAAAACGCCCAACATTAATTTGAACCCTTTTTTGTTTTTTTTTTTTTGCCATACTGTGGTAACATAATGAACCTTCTATTCATGCCCGCGCAATGAGCGGCTGAGCGGGTTAGAATTAAAACATATGAAATACTATTGAAGTGGCCACTCAATGAGCGGCATTTCTGAGCGGCTGAGCGGCATTTCTGTATAGCGCCGCTCATTGCGTGGCCTCGGCCTAGGAGTTCCTACCACGACGCACTCGATGTGAATTCTAACAAACACATTTATATCAGCAACCAAAGTTCATGATGGCGTCCGAAGTATTGGAAAGCTGGATCATGATTTATTAAATCAATTTGAAAGGCCGTCACCATCTGAAATCTATCGAAGGCTTGAAGTATATACATACGTAAATATGTACAATGTGTACACACGTCACTATTAAAACCTACATACATATTTTCCTGTTGGCTAGTATAAATACAATTTCTTTACTTTCTCCTACATGCCAACATACATATGTGGGTAAATAAATATATGCCCTCAAAGCGGCACGCGAATGCAATTTTATTTACTTTATTTGTATTGGGCTTAAGGTATTTCATGTCTGCTTTATTTTGCTATTTTTGCTTTCTTGGCTTTTTCCTGGGTTTACTGGAGCAACTTGCTGCTCTATGCCCTTACCTGACTAAGCAAATTTGCACTTGATTAAGCATATTATTTGTTTTGTGATTACCTTTATTGCCCTAACTCTGTTAGTATCAGTGATTCAGTGAGGTGTGAAGAGGACCATTACGAGTAAAGTTAATTTTTTGTACAATCTTCACAGATTTTCTTAAACGATTTAGTAATTGAAAGAGCTTTGCTAAATTTGTTTACATTTTCCGCTCGCTTTATGCGAGATTGTTTATGCACTTAAGTAAAGCTTTTAGTAATCATTCCAAAACCAGAGAGAACTGCTTGCCCAAAGCAGAGGTTACACAAATTGGTTGTATGTAAATACACTACAAATTGGAGGAGAAGCTCGGCCAAACACTTAGCAAGAGTGTAAGTGCCAAATATACTACATTTTTGAATGCATCCAAAAATTATTACTTCTTGTTTTTCTTTGATATTTTTATTTATTTTATATTTCACTCTGTGCGAGATATAGATATTTATATGGAAAGACCTCGAGAAAATGTCTGAAATTCAGTAATATTTAGCAATAAATGAACACATTTATAGGAAGCTTTTTAATGGCAACCTATGTAACCCATGACTCTCCTTAACACATACATATATATGTATATGCAATTTAGAAATATCGTTCATATTAAGGAGATGCAAGTCCTAAAATTGCCACGCCCATTTCTATGGATGAATCGCCGTAAGCAAAATTGTTCCCGAACAAACATTTTTACTGGATGGGTATTCCACCGGAATTCGCAAAATAAATTAAATTTTTTCTTTTTCCATTTACTTTTACTTAAACCCCCTTGGGGTCATAAGATAACAGTTGCTTTGGAACTATTTTTAAATATTGAAATGATTAGATCAAAATTGTACTGACATAAATATAACACACTAATTATCCTTACCCTTCAGCTCTTATATGGATTAATTCTCTTACTATAGATTACTTTACTACATTCGCCTTTCATCAACTACGACATCGCTCTACTTCTATCGGCTAGTTAATAATGCGCCACATGGAAATCCATTAACCGCGCATTTAAGTTTCTTGCACGCATATATTTCTTTATTTTAACATATTTGCTTGTATGTATGTACATTAAGCCATACCACCTAACAAACAAACAAAAAAATCGATGTTCATCTCTGAGTGTAAAGTATATTTGCAAGGCAACTTCCAATAAAAAAAAAAATTGTATTTAGCAAAATTTAAAAAGGCAATTTTTCGGTGACAGCTACATACATACGTACATTCGGCAATAATTTTTTTAACACTTCTATTGGAATAATCGAAATACCTCCTTGGCAAAAGTTTAATGATTTTTGGGGCGTCTCAATTTACTTTCATTAGGGTAGTACGTTATGGTGACAGGAACTGAGATCTGATGGGTAAGTACTAGAATAAGCTCAATGCACTTTGGGACGAAAATCAGTGTCTCCTGAAGGCTAGAACATCGATATATAATATTTTACCGCTACGTTCCGCGAAAAAAAGCAATTCGAAATGCTTTAGATTCGAAGGTGTAATTGAAATTTTTTTTACCGGTACGATCTAATGTACGTACATAAATAAAAGCTCACGCCTACAACGGTCATTTAAACACCCTCTGGCATTTGTCGCCTATGGGGGTATGGGTCACACAATTTATGCTATTGTTGTTGCAGCATTTAACGATAAGCTAAACTTGACTATTTTATTAAACATTATGGTGTCGTATAAAAACTAAAAGCTTCTTAATGGCGCATAAAAAGTATTAAATTAACTGACCGCGGACGCGTTTAATAGTTGACGTAAGACCAGTAGTAATATTCATGTACGTACGTATAAATGTGTGTCTGTATAAGTGACTGGTTGTATTTATAAAAGCACGGTTACTGGCACTTATTCTAACATTTCCGTTACATGCGCTTAAGTAAGTGGTCTTATGCAACGCTTTCGATTGCAGCTGTTTTAAATTTCCAAAAAAAAAAAAAAAGTTTCTTTCTTTGCTAGGCGAATGTAGCATGAGTTTTTTTTACCAAGCAGGGTATTTGTTCTCTGCACCATCTTATTCCTCCAGCTGAATTCCCAAAAAGCTCATAGTCTCCCTTGGTTGCGTTCAGAGCTTCTCTAGGGAAGTGTTGCCGTTTTAGCCCTTTGGTGGCTAGATTTAGCTACCACATACTTTTTTTGGCCACATAAATTTAAAATTGCCACTAGCCCTTTTTTTAGCCCTTTGGAAAATTTACTCATCCTTGACATGAAAAAGTTGCATATGCTTAATTTGATCTAATATTTTTTTTTTCATTTATGTAAGAGATCAATTTTATTATCTAAGAAAGACTCTATGTGTGTATATGTATTGTTGTTCCTTACGTTTTTACACAAACTATAAAAGGGTTAGGGCCGTTAACTTACATATCTATTAACGATTAAACGGCCCATGCTGGCGCCATCAACAGCCGATTGACCGTATATATTCTTGCGGTGCGATTGTACCAGCAAACTGGTGTCGTGAGTGGTGAAATTAGCTCTTTTTTTAAGGTAAAAGTATTTTACAGAAAATTTCTTGCACTATATACTATATGAGTCAAAGCTGTGTTTGTGAAAAAATTATGAAATTTCGGCTCTAATCATTTGGCTCTATCCTGGAACTCATTTGTAAAAAAAATAAATATTGTTTGGTACAAAAAAATAAATATCGCTGGTATGTTATATGCCTTGAGCCGTACCATCAGGCTCTCTTGATAGTGCCAGCAAGCTGGTGTCGTGTATGTGCCCTTTTATATATATATATATATATATATGAGTAATGCATTTTAGCTACCATTTTCATCCACAATTAATTTTTTTAAGCTCTTTTTAGCCCTTTTTTTAAAGGAATTTGGCTACAACTAAAAATTATTCGCGGCAACACTACTCTAGTGTCAGATGGTGGGGTTTGTGGAGCAAGCAAACAGGTGGGCTGCATTGTATGGCTCAGTTCCACTTGATGGGAGGTGTCTGGTATTTCAAAATACAGCATTTCTTTTTACGAATTGAGACTGCACCAAGCTGGCAAGACTTGGACTAGTGTGGACCTCGTTTTCCGCGGTTATTCAATTACTTCGACGGAGATGGCCTTTTAGCTCTAGATAGCTAGATATGAATCCATCAAAGCTGTGTTGGGCAATATCTCCATTCAGCTGGCTAAATGTCTCTTGCGTGCAGGAATGGTGTTGCTCTGCCTGTCCAGTCTAAGTATGGAGCGTTATTATGTCTGTTGCATCCCGATTGGGCAGGAGAAAATTGTGTTCTTTCAGCCTGTCCACACTGTCATGATATTCGCTGTATTCAATATTGTATCAAAACACGGCAAAGATTTATTTGAGGGTGTATTAGTTTCATGTCTATATTGGCGGGGAACCGGCTGATTAAAATTTTGTTTTCGCTCTTCTATCTTTTGCCAAAAAAAAACGTATGCTACATCACATAGAGAGCCCGCAGTCCATCCTGGGTCGGTATAGTTGGTTTCCATCATTTTTGTGGTATCATTCGTTAAAATAAAAGATCTTTGTGCTTTCTTAAATGTTGGCTGGAAAATAATTCTGTTTTAGCTGCCCCTAATCGTGGAGCAGCTCTGTTTTCCCCGCAGCATTTTCCTGACAACATTTGAAAATACTTCGTTCTTTCCCATGTAACAGACCATACCTGTGTATGTAGTTCAACGTCTAAGCTTAACTATTACTATTTCCATAGTGTCTTTTATTTGTAAAAAATGCAACTAATTCAAAATAAAAATCGGCTCGTCGTTTTTTTAAACAGAAGTGGAGATTTTATTGCCTCTTTTGCTTAGTCCAAAAAATTGTTCAGAAACATAACATACATAGCCATGTTTTTCTAAGCGGTCGCAATTTGCATGCCTTTGTATCAAGCCTAGTCGTACTGTACATACATATTGCACTCTTGAATCCTAGAGCGTTTAGTATACTAAAGCAATCATCTACAGTTTTTAAGTAGTCTTGGGATACCTCAATAAAGCGACCAGACTGTCCGATGTAAAGCAAGTATTCTTTGGAGATCTACCTCTCCTTTGAAATCGCGATTGAGTGATCGGGGGCGCACATACAACCGGGATTCGTCTCTCGATCTGGGTGGCTTCTCGTCTGCTTGCGTTTTCTAAAGGCAACATAGCTGGACAGAACGCCAAACGCATTAAAGCCAAATGTGGTCTGGAAGGAAATATTACTTCCCCAACTAGAATCGAAATGGTCCCGAAATGGCGCCAATTAACGAAATCTAACTTACTTTTAATATTAGGGCTGGAAAGTGTAGCTTTTTGAGATTATGCATCTAGTTGATAAGCATACTGCCTTTGATCTAATTTTTTCACGCCACATCCCGAAGCAAAAAAACTGAGAGTGAACTGCTACAGTAAAATCTCAGGTTTCTTATAAACGAGTATTAATTTTAACCAAGTTTGTTTACTTGCGAGAATATCAAGCTTACGTGCGTGCCCTAAAAAATTTACTTAATCAAAATTCCTAATATCAAATTTAACACCATCCCTTACGAGCAGCCAAAAGTGTTTGATGTATCCAAGTAGTAAACATGAAACCAATGTGGATAGCCGCAAGTGTCATGCAAGCAGGCGGATGTTTACATAAGAAAACGAAGAAGAGGAAGGTAGCTACATACATTCACACGTTACCATTAATAGCAGTCAGCAGTTCACTCCTTTTTACAAGCATTTTTCTTTTATTTCAACAACTTGTAACTTGCAACTTTTTGCTTGCTACACATTTAACCTTTATTTTCTTTACTCTATAATACTCTTAAACAAACACTTAAGTTTAGTTGCCTTCCCATTTGATCAACCCAGTTGGTTGCGCCTTTTCAATTTTCGCTACGCCGATTATGATGCGCATCGACCATTATAAACACCCTAGGTGCTAATTTAATCACCATTGCCATCATTATCATCAACTTCTTCATCTTACTTTCAAATTGTCCCTTTGTTTGGCTCTTTCGGTTGTTTGTTCCAATGGATTTTGTGGTGGTCACTTTGTTGGTGTGTCTGCGGCTTTCGTGTAGTTACACTTGTTATTCATACATATGTAGTTTCTTTGCCATTGTGGTTGCCGGCATGCCATTTAAAACAAATAACAAGACACTTAAACTTTTTAGATTATTAAAAATTGTATGTAGAAAAAAGAAATTTCTTTGTTTTTGAACTTTTCCTCACTTTAGGGTGTCTGGCGTGGGATTGCTCAGTTACCATGGGGGTAGAGAAGGCTTCAAAACTTTCAGCTACGAGTAAAAAAAAAGTTAAAATGCTTAGAAATAAAGAGGACACATATTTAACGAATTTTAACAGTGGAATATAAACATTTTCATATCTAGGTAATTCCACGCCAAAACACATGCAGCTCTGCCCGAAAATGATAGAGACCTATCGTTATTGTAAAGATGTTAAAAGTTAGGTAATTTTTAGTAGAATTTAAAGCTATGGCCCCGTCGGAATGGGTACTTTGCGTACGTTCCGTAACTGCTGACAGTTGTATAACCCTCCGTTTACACAAGACAAGTCAATTGAGAATATGTATTAATTATCACATTGTTTGAGTAAAGTAAGCGTCCAGACAATAAACTGTCTTCGAAAAGCCATAGACAGTGACGAAGACATCAAGAGAAGTGTGAATATATTAGTAAAATGAATGAAGTGTGAAGGTTTTGCTATTTTACCTGCAAAACTAACTTGTGTAAACCCCTAAGACGCGGCCATAAAGAACAGCCGATTTTTGTTTGCAGATGCAACACCTTCATTGTGGCGTATCTCTACGTTAAGTACGCCACTTCCTTCGCATACTTTTCCGTTATTGACGTACAAGTACCTATTCTGACGGGCCTATTACGCGGCGCTTATAAACAAAAAAATTAAAAATTCAGTACTAAGTCATCATTTTCCGATGAAAATCCAGTTAGGCGACAAAAATCTTAAAAAAAGGTGGCTGTATATATTTTTGCAGTCACTGAATCCGGGGTCAGTTTGGTCTCACGAGATCAATATCGAGGGCATTTTTGAAGGTCAAACTCATTTTCTCATTTTCTCAATTTGACCTTTGAATAACCTCGTGAGACCAAACTGACCCCAATTAAAATTTAACTTTGCATCAGACATCCACCCGACACTTCTACAGCGTTTATTTTCCTTTATTTGATTATCGTTGCTGTGGAAACCCAGCTTCTCTTCTGCATTCGAATGACGCGCTATAAAAAAAAAAATCTTGAATAACAGCTCGCAAAGAGAGGATCACTTGGAAAAGCTCTACATGAAAGCCGTTTTTAGAAAACCTTCATATTTTGAATACTAGCTGTTCATAATCCACTTTTTAGCACGTTGGAATGATTTGCCAGTGCAAA
>NW_016164050.1:29023-33511 GCF_001687245.7 Rhagoletis zephyria | reverse complement strand
TTTGGCTGCAAACCCATCCTGGCAGCGTGGGTTCCCATAAGGCAGTGCCTGGTGAGAATTCCAATAAACATGGCGGAGCATTGGTCGCTCCAAACGGAAGAGGGCGAGATCTACGCTCATCTTACCTAGGCCAAATGTGTCTCGCTATTCTGCATGTGGGCTTCGCGGACCATCTTACATTTGCCCGTTCGATAAAGTTATTCTGCAGCCAAAGTTTACAGGATGATAGCGGAATACCCGCATTACGAGCGGTACTGATCGCAGGCAGTAGGGTTCCTTTCCGAGCCAGCTCGTCCGCAACACAGTTGCCCGGTATGTCCCTATGACCTTGTACCCATACAACTTGAATAAAGTGACTCCTTGCCAGCTCATTTAGAGTACGTCTACATTCCATGACAATCTTCGATGTATATTTGTCACAATTAAGTGCTTTGATAGCTGCCTGGCTATCAGAAAAAATAGGTACTGCACGTAGATTAGTAGGAGAATCGATCAGCCATCTAGCAGCTTCGTAGATTGCTGTTAGTTCAGCCTGAAACACGCTACAGTAATCTGGCAGACGGAAACTGAGGGTAAATGAGAGTTCATGCGAATATATCCCACCTTCAGATCTAGCTTGGAGCCATCGGTGTAGATGGCTGCTGAGTCAGAGTAAGAGATCAGGATTGAATCCTCCTCCCACTCACCCCTTGAGGGGATCCTTGTTTGGAAGTGATTCTTTAGTCCTGTAGGCGGGACTGTGTAATCAAGGCTGTTTGCCATATAGGTCCACAGGCAGAAAATGGAGCAAAGTCTCAAGGGCTTTAGTCGGCGTTGAGGGCAACGCCCCCGTGATTATCATGCACGCCACCCTTTGAACATTTGTCAGTCTCCTTTTGATTGTAAGGNAGATCAGGATTGAATCCTCCTCCCACTCACCCCTTGAGGGGATCCTTGTTTGGAAGTGATTCTTTAGTCCTGTAGGCGGGACTGTGTAATCAAGGCTGTTTGCCATATAGGTCCACAGGCAGAAAATGGAGCAAAGTCTCAAGGGCTTTAGTCGGCGTTGAGGGCAACGCCCCCGTGATTATCATGCACTCCACCCTTTGAACATTTGTCAGTCTGCTTTTGATTGTAAGGTTGTCCACGGATGGCCACCAGACCGTGATACCATAGAATAAAATGGGACGCACCAGTACTGTGTACATCCAGTTCACAACGTGCGGATTCAAGCCCCACTTTTTTCCTATTTCTGATTTACAGGCATACAGGGCAGTTATAGCCTTCTTGCAACGCTCTTCAACATTGCGCCGCCAAGTTAGCTTTCTGTCCAATACAACGCCCAGGTACCTAACTTCCTCCGAGAGGGCCAGCGTAACACCGTTCAAGGAAGGAAGTTGCATCTGGACGGTTTTAATTTTCTTTGTGATAAGGTCTTAGAAACAGTAAAAAATCAGCTGGTTGAGTATATTGAAACCAATAATATCCTAATCAAAGAACAGTCTGGGTTTCGGGCAAAACATTCCNACCAAGGCCAGATTCCTTGGACCGGGTTTCCACAACGCGTAAGGCGCCTTGGACCAGGTCACATAGAACTTGAGGGTGCTTACCTACCGCCGTCAGGGCCAGATCATCAGCGTAGGCAACTACCTGACAGCCTGTGCTCTGCAGCTGCGGCAGCAGAGAATTCACCGTTAGATTCCAAAGGAGTGGGGAGAGGACACCGCCTTGCGGGGTGCCCAACAAAAGTTTAACAGTTGGTTTAGTGCCCGAGGAATGGAAAGTATCTACGGCAGTTCCGGTCAAAAAGATTGAGATCACAGTTAAGGCTGAGGAGCTACGACCAATCAATACCTTACCAAATCCTGATAAGGTCTTAGAAACAGTAAAAAATCAGCTGGTCGAGTATATTGAAACCAATAATATCCTAATCAAAGAACAGTCTGGGTTTCGGGCAAAACATTCATGCGAAACGGCCCTCAATTGGGTTATATCTCAATGGAAAGAAGATATGAGGGGAAAAAAGTTGTAATTACGATATTTATAGACTTAAAAAGAGCGTTTGAAACCATTGATCGAAAGTTACTGTTAAGCAAATAGGCATCAAGAAGATTGAGCTGAAATGGTTTGAGAGCTTTTTAACCAACAGAAAGCAGCACACAGTCATAGGGGAAGTGTTGTCTGACGATTTGCCCGTGGATATTGGACTTCCACAGGGTTCAGTGCTAGCGCCTATTCTGTTCAACATTTATATCAACGATGTTTTATCATCAATCAGGTATTGTAAGATAATATTGTTTGCTGATGATGCATTGTTGACCATAAGTGAAGATGATTTAGGCGCAGCAATCCATAAAATGCAAAATGACTTGGACTCACTGTATATCTGGTTATGCAAAAATAAGTTAATGTTAAATGTAAAAAAGACAAATTATATGGTAATTTCTTCATCTAATAAAACGAGTTTAGAACAACATGAGTTACATGTTAAGAACGAAAAAATTTCAGAAGTAACTACAATTAAATATCTGGGTTTCTAATTGACAATAAATTAAAATTCCATGATAACATTGACTATACGGTGAACAAAACGTCGAAAAAATTGGATTTATGAAAAGATCATGCAAACATCTAAGTAGGAGATATAAAATCATAGTTTATATCAATTGTCGAGCCACACTTCATATACTGCCGTACTATTTTGTTTATAACATCTGACACGCAGATAGATAAGCTACAAAAAATGCAAAATAGGGCTATGAGACATATTCTTAACGCCCGATACAATACCAGCATCTCGTCAATGCTGAATGAGTTACACTGGCTAAATGTGAAACAATTAATTTTCCACTCAATGAAATTTATTTATAATATTAAGAATGGAGCTCTTCCGAAATATTTGAGTAACAACTTTAGGTATAGTAGTAACACTCACACCTATAAAACAAGAGTTAGGGATAATTCTCCCCTCCCATTCTGCCAAACGGAAAACCTAAAGCAAGATTTGTACTATAAAGGTTTGAAAATATACAACGAACTGCCGGCAAATATAAGAAGCTGCAACAGCTTACAACAATTCAAAAGTCGATTGATTATACCACCACTGCAAATTATATGTATAGAATGAAATGATGAGTAAAAATTTATTTTAAAGGATTANGTGCGAACTGACATACTTGTTGTATTTTAACCAGTTTGTGTGCTTATTTGTAAGATTGTTTTGTTTTTCTTCATAATAAACATTGATAATGTTATTAGGCAGTGTTAATGATCTGAAGAGATCTAATAATGCTTCAGTATTAACTCTNATTCGCCCTACAGTGCGGCTCTGGATCTCGTCCTTTCAGACCGTCTGTATCACAGGACTTTCTAAAGACTGATTGGCTCGGAAACTAGTACTTTCCTACTGATCACAAATTACTTTATAGCCTGTACATATGACCACAAAGCCTGAAGCGTAGGTGCGACTTGGAATAAAGTCCACAGCAACGGTATAGGAAGTGCGGCTCTGGAACNTATATAGCAGATACAGTAAGGCCACCCAAGTGAACTCATCACTGCGATTCATTCTGTTACGAATGAGAGCAGCTGTTCTGGGTGGGTTTCGGATACAAGCAAAACGTCTATATGAAAAAAAAGAGAAAAACACTTAAAAGAAAAAATACAAATTTTTCATATAAAACAAATATAAAAAAATTACTAATTAGTTATACAATTGAATGCCGTATTTATATAAAACAAATAATTTATACTGTTTTAAGCGCTAATTCGTTCTTGTTCGCCCACAGCCCTGTTAAAAATAAAGCAAAACATAACAGGTTATATATAAAAATTAAAGATAATTTTCTGTTTTATTTAAATGAAGTATTCAATTGTATTACTAATTAGTAATTTTTGTATTTAAAATATTTTTTTATAAGAAAGAATTGGTATTTTTTGCTTTTAAGTGTTTTTCTCAAATTTTTATATACGAAGTATACAAATATGCATATCAGAAAAAATGGGGCTTAATCGCCTTTACAGCGGTACTAATTTCTTAAAAATCGGTTAGTATTTTTTTGTTTAAAAGATTTTTTTATAAAAAAAGGTATTTTTTCATTTATGTAAATGTGTTTTTTTCTTTTTAATTTTTATATACGAAGTATACAGATATGCACATCTGAAGAAGGGGGTTTATTCGCCTTTACAACGATACCAACCTTTTAAAAATCGGTTAGTAATTTTTTGTTTAAAATATTTTTTTTTATAAAAAAGGTATTTTTTCCCATGCGAACTATACAAATAAGCATATCAGAAGAAAGGGGATTTAATCGTATTTACAACGATCCTAATTTTAAAAAAATCGGTTGGTAATTTTTTTTGTTTAAAATATTTTTTTTTTTTTGTATAAAAAAAGGTATTTTTTATTTAAATGTGTTTTTTCTAAAAATTTTATATACGAAGTATACAAATATGCATATCGAAAGAAAGGGGGTTTAATCACCTTTACAATGATATAATTTTTTTTTT
>NW_016164050.1:19583-28260 GCF_001687245.7 Rhagoletis zephyria | reverse complement strand
ATTTTTTCCCATACGAACTATACAAATATGCATATCAGAAGAAAGGGGATTTAATCGTATTTACAACGATCCAAATTTAAAAAAAATCGGTTAGTAATTTTTTTTGTTTAAATTTTTATTTTTTTTTGTATAAAAAAAGGTATTTTTTATTTAAATGTGTTTTTTCTAAAAATTTTATATACGAAGTATACAAATATGCATATCGAAAGAAAGGGGGTTTAATCACCTTTACAATGATATAATTTTTTTTTTAAACCAGTTAAAATTTTTTAAAAATATAAGGAATTCAATTTTTCGAAGACCTGAACTTTGACCCCTTATAGCACCTGTAATATAAGTTTGCACAAAAAAGTTATATACCATTTAAATAAGAGCAAAAGGTGGACTACGTCTATATTTGTAGGTTTTTAGTTATTTATATACAATAATTAAATATAATTTTTTACTAAAGGTCCTATTTCGAACTTCGAAGACCCATATCTCGATTTCGGAGGCTAAGTTCGAAAAACGGAGAAATTACTTTTTTACCTATGACTCAATCTCTTAAAAAAAATTGCTTTGGTCCAATACCCAGAAAAAAAGTTGATTTTGCCGTACAGTGTAATGAAACACATGCAATATAAAACATATCTATAACAAACGCGTTACCTTTTACATTGTGAGTTAGCTATTTGTCCATATTTTGTTACACTATCCGCACGAGTATTATAAAAAATTTCACGCGCTTCAACATAGATATGGTACATAATGGCCACACAACAACAATTTTTGATTCGTTTTTATTTGCCTATATTTCGACTTCAGTCTGAAGTCATCATCAGGACTGAAAAAATACATTATTACCATTACACATATTAATACATGTGTACGTATAAACATACTTAAACAAGTACAACTTACACATCTGGCTATGTTTGATCGACTGAAACAGATGAGCGAAAAACAATATTTAAACAAGCAAATTGGTGACAGTAGAAGTAGAAGTTGTACTTGTTTATGTTTATACGTACATTAGAGCGGGTCGAAAATTTAATGTTTCTCAAATCCTTTGGTAATAGTGAAATTATATTGTATATTATATATATTAGATTAGGGTTGTGGTGGGGTGATAAGCTACTGCTTTTACATCACGGTAAAAATCCACCGGAAAACGGACCAACAAGGGGGGGAGACGGGCAACGCCTCAGCGGACCCGCTCCTCCCGACAACTCTACCGACGAAGGGGCCAACAAAACAGGCAGTTCCTCGAGCGGACCTGGTGCCTCCGAGTCGGCATCGGTGGCAGACAGCGCGGGGACCACAGGAAACACCACGACTGGACCTGGGGACTTATCAACTGGTGTACCCGATACCGCGTCAGATACTGAGAGCGACACGGGAAACGTCACAGTCCTTGCCACCGCCAAACGGGAGGAGCTCGAAGTGGTGGACATCACCGACCCTGAGGATGGTGAGGATCCTACAAATTAATCTGCACCATTCCAAGGCAGCCTCGGCTGCGAAGAAGCTTAGGACTTCATTCCAGTCCAAGAGCCTTGAAACAAGATTCGCGGACTGAACTCGGATGCCTACCTGGTGGTAGTAGCTCCAGTAGCAGGTAGGATCAGAGCTTAGATTCTGCAACAACATAGAATAGAACTTTGAAGCCAACAGGTTGAGGAAAGTTCTCTCGAAGCCTCGTCAACTTTATCCAGAAGCCTAACGGTGACTGAACGACATCATGTAACGAAATGCTGGAGGTCCTTATGAGCACTCACTTCCCGGGCTGCTCGGACGACACTTCCGGTCCTACGACCTACTTGCCTCTGGGTGATACCGTTAGGGACGTCGTAAGTGAGGAGAGGGTGGAATGGGCTTTAATGTCCTTTCATCCCTACAAATCTCCGGGCCTTCACGGAACCTTTCCCGCTCAACTACAGGAAGATAAGGACATACTGTGTCTCATGCTTTCTCGGATTTTTACAGCTTGCCTAACCCTGACTCACATACCACACGAGTGGACAGAGCCAAAGGTTGTATTCCTACCAAAAGGAGGCAAGGCTGCTATGTGACACCTGAGGATTTCAGGCCGATAAGCCTCACTTCATTCCTTCTTAAAACTCTAGAGGCTCAGCGACAAATATATTCGTCGGAATATTAATATTGACAACCTCACCTCGAATCAGCATGCATATTCCAAGGGGAAAGCCGTGGAGACCGCACTCCATGAAATCGTAGCGATTGAAAAAGGATTGGCCTTAAACGAATACACGATCGGAGTTTTCTCGATATCGAGGGTGCTTTCAACAAAGTCTACCCGAAGTGTATTGTTAACTCCCTTCTCATGGCAGGGTGCAGCGGGGTCTGGTGGATTTCGTTGAGCTCCTTCTCGGAAAGAGAACTATTCTATCAGAGCTGAGGTTGGTTCCTTTACAAAGTACGTGACCAGAGGCACCCCCAAGGTGGCGTCCTCTCCCCTCTACTCTGCAATGTAACAGTGAACACCTTACTTCTAAGCCTAAAGAGCACCGGTTGTCAAGTCATAGCGTACGTCGATGACATAGAAATCGTGGCAACGGGCAAACATCTTTAGGTCCTGATTAAGTTATTGCAAAACGCACTCGGTCTGGTAAACATCTGGTCCAAGGAATGTGGACTTAGTGTCAATCCTGCCAAGACGGAAATGGTACTTTTCACAAGGAAGTACAAAACTCTCTTATTTAAACCTCCCACCATAAACGGGGTGGCACTTACTCTCTCAACCGAGGTCAAATAGCTTGGAGTTATTCTAGATAAGAAACTGGACTGGAAGCGAAACATTTAAGACCGCTCCAGGAGGGCCAATACTGCCCTGTATGCCTGCAAGACGGCTATAAGCAAAAACTGGTGAATAAAACCACATATAGTGCACTGGATTTTGACACGCACGCCTGCACTTGAAATGAAGTGAGATTGTCAGTGTGTGTGTGTACGCGAAGCAGCCATGATGTCGCATAAATGCCGGCAACATTGTATAAAAAGTCGCTCATCATGTAGCGCTAGCAACATGTGTCCTGATGAGTGCTGTAGGTGTGTGCGTGTTAATGCGATAACTGGCAATGGGATTTCGGTGCCGAATTGCGGTTTATTTGAGTGAAAATTGTTCGGCTAATTCACCCCTATAAAAGGCCCTGGAGGTGGAAAACGGTAACCAAAAGATAGTGGTGACGGGCAGCGGTTAAATCGGTGTCGTAGCGAGAGTAAACGCGCGGAAGTGCTAATTAAAAGAAGTTATTTTTTAAAGAAGTGAATCGGTAAAAAAAAGTGTCGTGATAAAGCGGTTTGAGACACTGTCGACTATTCGAGTCTTGCCCCACATTCAAGTGGAGGAGCTAAACAAGTTTGAATTGGAGGTAAGTTTAAATATGTCAATAGAATGAAGAAAAAAATGGAAGGGCCACTGGCATTAGACTTAACATGGATACATCTTTACAGGCAAGCGTAAATGCGTATATACATATGTATGTTCGGACGTATGTATGCCCGCAAACATGTATAAGCAGAACTATGAAACCTTAGGGAAAGTGCTAAAAAGATGTTTTGTTGTTTCAGGTCGCCAGCAGAAGGAACGCAAAATGACCTCCAGGATCAGCATACGAGGGATACGCCGCATACTCCTTGCTAATGTAAAAGGTGCAAACTAGCGCTATACGCATGTACCCCAGCGACACAGAAGGCGCAACCAGTTTCGTCAACGGCGCTAGTTGGAGAGCCATCAAACATATTCAGGAATTTGACGTCACCCACTTATACCATATCTGAACCCACCGACACTGCCTTAATGCTCCAGCTGAGCTTGGCCGGCAATATCAACAGCTGTTTTATTTGGAGGAAGGCATAAGTGGGTCATCGACCGGAAACTGTTTAGATACGAGGAGCGTGTAAGAGCTGGCAGAGATTGTCAGCAACGCAAGAACGGGCTGAACCACCAGAGAGGAGCAAACGCCGCTATGGACGACGTGGAAACCACTGCTCAGCACTAACACTACCAACATCCCGCATGTCACCATCTGCTGCGTAGCCGAGCAGCAACCTTTCGCATAAACCGCATAAATCAGAATTTAAGACTTATTTTTTTTTGTATTTAATTTGCCTAAGTTTCGTTTAAATTTTAATTCTAGGAATATGAATTACGTCTAGAGAACCACATAGTTTGCATTGTTAAATCCTCAAATAGCATTAACTCTTAATGTTTCTATGATTATTATTCACGTTTTTTTTCCCCTTCTTTTTTTTGCAATTCCGTTTTCTACTTTTTTTCCTTAGCTTATGCGTTGAATTTTTAAGTCTTTGTACATTACAAGTTATCAATTTCCCTTTTTAGTTAGCATTTATTCACTACTTAGTGATTTTTGTTGTCTTTTCTTTTTTTTGCCTTAGTTAGCACACCGGTAATATTTCCTTTCTACATTCTTCATTATTATTATTTTTTTCTTTCTTTATTAATGATTAATGTTACCTTCTTCTCACCTTAGGTCTATCGTAAAGAAAAAAAAATTATTAGAATTTGTACTTATTCACTGTGCTCATATTATCCGTTTATCAGTTTTACACATTTACTTTTATAGGAGGAATCATTTGTAGAAAGAAAGCTCGTTCCTTTGTTTTTTTTTTTCTTTTATTAGCTTTTATTTCACTTTAGGGGACTTTCTTCTTTTTTTTTTATCAAATTCTTGGTCACTTAGACAAGTTAGTTAAAATTACAAGAGCATTTGGGTTGTTTCATCTTTTTTTTTTCGTTGTTTGAGTCTCCCGCGCAATGCACGCAATCAAGAGCGAGTGATTAACTGATCACAAAACTAGGAATAAAATACCGCCAAGACGCGTGAACATCAGAGTTGCCGCGAATCATTTTTAGTGGTAGCCAAATTCCTTTAAAAAAAGGGCTAAAAAAGAGCTAAAAAAAGACGTTGTGGTTAAAAATGGTAGCTAAAATTTTTTACTTACATATCCATATGTAAGTATACACCAGGGGCGCACCCAGGAATATATTTTGGGAGGGGTTTATACTTCTGAAAATTCGCTTCAGATAAAATGATCATTAAAGTACATTTATGCAAGTTTTATGTACAGTATGTAATAAATAAATAAACTTTTTGAAGTTTCATAAATTGAATTTATTTACATAAAATTAGCAAAAAACTCAAACATTTGTAACCGACTTCGAAAAAGGGGTAGGTTATCAATTCGTCGGAATAGTATGCTAACGCATAACTTTGGACCACGTGAACCGATTTCAATAATTCTTTTTTTTTTATCGGAAAGATGGTCTTCCCGTAATTTGAAATTACTTGTTTAATATAAAGTTCTATAAACACAAGATGCGCTCAACTTGCAAAAGTAATAAAAAAATTAAAAAAAATATAGTTTTAATGTTCATTTTCCTCGAAATCTGGTTTCTGGTTTTCGAATGAGATGGTGATTTTTTACGATTGCCTAATTTCTTATTATTTCGAATACCGAGAAAATTAAATGAACTTGAATTTTTGTTATGTAGGCTATTTTGGTGGAACGAATTCGAAAAGGGCAAATTAAATCTTCGAATCCTTGTTAAGGACATATCAGTTGTAAACTCTTTGAGGCTCAGTAAGTGAGTATGCATTGTATATTTTTAGGTTTCATTCGCAGTTACACTTTTAAGAGCTCTCAAAAAAAAAACGAAAAATTCATATAAAATGGCGCACAAGAAATGGAATAGGAATTTTCTTCTATCAAAATTTCTTAAATTAATTTGCATCTCTCAAGAAAAAAATGCTCGTATATTTATTTCTTTAAGAAAATTTACAGCAAAAGCAAAGTGCTTTATAATAAAAAATATTTCTTGTGATTTTTCTTGAGAGCTTTAGGATACAGTATGTATTTCAGGTTATTAGCTTTATGGGGGGTTTGAACCCCAAAACCCACCCCTTGTGTGCGATAATGGTATACACACAAATATTTTCAATAAGTAATGGTATAGATAAACAATGAACTCTGGGAAAAAAGCTAAGATTTTATCCAACCAAAAAGAAATATACGACACCAGCTTGCTGGCTCCATCAATTGATTGTACCATCAGGCTCGAAGCATATAACTTACCAGGATGCTGGTACAATATTTATTTCTTTAATACGGCGTTTCCACGATTCGTAATTCGTTCTCTCATTCGTAATTCGCTCTCCCATTCGTCATTCGTCTTGCCAATTACCTTCCGAATTACGTAATTCGCCTTACAAAATTTTGAGAGCGGATTACCTCATTGGTAGGTAATTCAGATCGAATTACCATGCGAATGACGAACGAATCGGTGCCTTCTTTAATATTTATCGGAAATATATCGAAGCTTTCACCGGCCTGGTCCCATTTGCTGACACTTTCTAGTTATAGAATATTATTAATAAAATATTCTCTGTATAAATTAAAATTGATGATAACTTAAATTTTAGCTCCATCTTCGATATTTGCAGTACACAAAAATAATAATAAAAAGCGAAGAACAAGAACAAGAACTAGAAAACAGGGTAATTCACGAATTACTTAGCAAATTACTTAGAGCGCAAATTACGAATCGTAGAAACATTGTATAAAAATGAGGTCGAGGAAAGATCAACATGGTTCAGCCGAAATTTCATAATTTTTCTACCATTTTGTTAAACATTGTTTTTATTTTTTAAATTCACAACTGCAATATCGCGAACCTAATATTCCACAAACACGGCTTTGACTCACATAGTGCAAGAAATTTCCGCCAAAATACTTTTTAGCTAATTTCACCACCCACGACACTCATAAAATTTTCAAATAGTTTTTGAAGTCGCACCAGCAGCTGGTCAATCACACCACAAGAACATACACGGTCAATCGACTCGACCATTGAACAAATTAAGCATATTAAGGGCCGTAAACTTATCTATTTTAAACTATAGTTAAATCGGTAATAGATAAGTTAGCAGTTTTACAGTATGTATGTATAAAAACGTAAGGAACATACAATACATGTATGTGTGTATATATATCAGTCTTTCTTAGTTTAAAACTTCATCTCTTACATAAATGAAACAAGTAATTTTTAGCAAAAAAAAAAACCGACTTCAACTCCCATATAAAAAAAAAAAATATATATATATATATCTCATGATCCGCTGATCGGATCTTAACCAGATTAGTATGGGACCACCTCTGAGACACTACCTTTCCGATGCAAAAAGAATTATCGAAATCGGTTGACGTGGTCCTAAGTTATGCGGTAACATACATAACAAAAAAAAAAAAAAAATCCTCCTTTTTTGGAAGTCGGTTAATAACATCATGTTACTCATACGCCATGTATGTATGTACTATTAATGAAATCATAGGCATAACTATTTAAAATTATCATTTCAACAAGTTTTTATTTTGATGCAAGAAGACTAGCAAGTTAACCGAATCGGGGGCCAAACACGATCTTTTCGCCGTTACAATATTTCCTGCCGTAGAGAAGAGTCTTTCGTGTTGGGAGGAAAACTTGTTTCAGTGAGATACACGGATGTTAATTCTAAGCCAGAGGAAAGCTGTATCATTTCAACTTCCAGAAAAAATAAATAAATAAATAACTAAATAGTTCGTGTCTTAAGTCCTTCGTTAACTTTATTTGCATACATAATTATCTTTCAGTTCTGTTTTGATTAACGCTATGAGATAGTTCAGAGAAGATTTGTTCCTTTTTCGTTCTCTGTAACAAAGTTCCTGGGACTTTAGCTCCCAAATTGTTCTTCGAGAGTAAGTTCCTCAGAATTTTGTTCCCGTTTTTTTCTTTGCCAAAACGTTCACGAGAAATTTGTTAGCATTTTGTTCTCTTAGAAATGTTCCCGAAAGTAGTTTTCGCATTTTGTTCTCTCTGGGAACCTTCCACAGGGCTTAGTTCTTATATAATTCCCAATGAGAACGTTCTCGTCAGTTTTGTTCTCATTTTGGTTTTGGTTTTGACGCGTTCTTGGGAACAAAACTACGACAATGACATTTAGTTTCGATAATACATTTTGTTCTCGGTCCCTGCTTTAAAATATTAATATTTAATATTCTTTAAAATATACATATCGTCGCCTCAGAAAACGGATGACGAATGTGCAAAATCACGATTTTGGGATTTTGATGCAGATTTACTAAGTTGGACATGCTCTTTCGATTTCTGCAATCCATTTTTTTATATCTCCATTAGTTTTTGAGATATTTCGTGCGCATTTTGTCGTATGTTACATAACATTAATGATTGGGTATGCCTTTTGTTGTATGTGCTGAAAATGCGTCACATACGACAAATTCCCATACAAATGTAATCTTTTTTTAATCATAAAACATTTGTCGTATGTATCGCAAAACTTTGAACTTACGACAATTGGATGGTCCTCTACTATAACGATACAATTAAAATTGAAAATTAAACTAAGTAACTAATTTTAAAATTTTAAATTTTTAAATTTTAGCTTGCACTGAGTCTCCAATGAAATGAAAGAGATAAAAATGTACAAAAGACTGAATTTAAGTATTGTTTTTTGTTTTTATATAAAGAAAACGTATGTTCGTAACATATTTACAGCATAAGAGATGTACAGATTTTTTTTATTAAATACATGATTATGTTTTTGTTATGTTTTTTCTAATAAGTAATCATTATTTAATAAATATGTCTGTTTTTTTCATC
>NW_016164050.1:14192-19558 GCF_001687245.7 Rhagoletis zephyria | reverse complement strand
ATACATGATTATGTTTTTGTTATGTTTTTTCTAATAAGTAATCATTATTTAATAAATATGTCTGTTTTTTTCATCAAATTATACCATCGTCGTTGAAATAGATACTTTACTATTGTCGTATGTTCTGTGGACAAAACAAAGTGGTGAGTAAACGCTACTTACGACAAATGTATACGGAATGAAAAGTAAATTTTCTCATTAACGTTAAGAGATATTAAATGTAAAAATATGGGAAATCAAAACTAATAACACCAACTACGTCTCCTTCAAAAGTTACAAAAATCTCCCGTACAGTTTCGGATTAATTCGACCTTAAACTTCAAAGTCAATTTTCTCAAAACCGTGTTTTGTAACATTCGACATCCGTTTTCTGAGACGACGATATGTACACATGCATGTATGTATATGCATTTACAAAAATTAGAAGTTTGAATTTAAGTACCGAAACTAATGTTTTAATTTACTTTTCTTGTATCCGTCTACTCAGGCAATCGGTTAGGTGTACATAGTAGCGTACATTCTAGACATAAAAAAATCCTCACCAAAAAGGTTATACAAGAAGCTTTATGTCGCATTACCCGGGTATTTTTCGGTTAACCGGCACCAACATATGTATATTACCCGGGTACCCGGGCAAATCGAGGTCCGGGTATCATCAGCCCTAGTTGAGACCTTACGACTTTCCAGAAAATATAATAATTCAAATGACAAATAGATCAACTATCAATAAAATCACAATACCCGCTAGATCAAAAGTAATTCGACAAATTGACATAAAAACTGACAATTCTGAACTTTTAATTCCCCATCGAAAATTAACAGAAGGCATTTTTATTGCTAACACCATACCAAATAAATATCAAACTTTTGTCAGAATCACAAACACCACAGACAACAACGCAGTTATTCAAAATTACGATGTAAAAGCAGAAAATTTAAATGACTTCAGAACACTTCAGAAAATACAAATAGTAAAGAAAAATTAGAAAGACTAAGGCCCACTTGTAGAACAGCAGGTTATCTATATAACTTGAAGTTTACCGGTTAAATTGATAAATTGGCTTGCACAATCAATGGTTGGGTGTAAAATTAAAGTTAAGTCGTTAAATATTTAGCCCAGCAATTTTCGAAGGTTAACTTGCTAACTCTACATATGTCAATTCTGTCAGTAACAAGAATAATAAAATTGGGATTTCAAAAATTTAAAAAATATTTTTGAACACATGTTTACATACGCACATACACACATATGCACGTATTCACGCCTTCAAATCGAGGTTTCGGTCAGTCTCGCGTAAAAAAATATGTAGTGTATATGCGATTTAAATGCACCGAAAGTGTGCAGTGAAGAAGTGTCGCTGGCCAATTTGCAGAGAAATGAGCTGAAGATCTTCATGACGCAGTGTTCTTTTCAACTACCATGGCGTGGATTTGATACATAAATGAGTACATATCCTGGTCAAGTAATAGAAGTCCCTCTTAAAGTTGATGTGCTTGGACAGGCATGTGTATTGATCCAACCATAGCGAGATCCAATTGTATTTAATATTTGCCATTCTTTAGTTTTTCTGGTTTTAATAAAAATTTTATATTTAATTTCAAATAATAAATATAAAAAATCAAAACAAACGTCAAAAAAAGAGAGTGGTGCCTACTTAATTTAGAAATCCCTCGGGTAACTTAACTCTGAGTCAGTTTTCAATGCTGCAAGACATTGTCGGGTTTAGAAATGTAAAAATTTAACTCTTAGCTACTGAACTCGGTATTTATATATTTTACTCTGGATGTTCTGCAAGTGAGCCTAAGTGAGCACTTTACACAATTTGTTAGCCAACAATTAAATTCATTGTGCTCAGAATACATACGACATATTTGCATTAGAAACAGATCTTATTACTGCCAACAATTTTTATAAACAAAAACTACATATGTAAGATGAAAAACCAGTTTATGTAAAAAAAACATATGTGTGCAGTGCGCACACGATAGAAGTGAAATCTTCATAAAATTTAACGACGAGATAATGAGACGGATGCATTTATTAATTATAATATTGGTAAGAAGCTGATAAGATTTTACAATTTTTCGTTTTAAGTTTTTTAATTTTTGATTTTATTAATATTTAGACTCATCTTAAAACTTCTGCAAAAGAGGCGACTGGCTTATGGTAACTAAAATATTAAATAAATGCTTTAGTTGAGATGTGATCAATATATCTTTGAAACAGTAGTATCAACGATTCTTTTTAATCTTAGCGATTCGGTGCGACTGGTGGACATTTTTAAATTTAATTTGATGCCGAGGAACTCAATCAAAGTAAGCGATCAGTCCAACGCATAATTCACATTTAAATCCCCCCTTAAAATCATCGTAACTGTATTGTAGTCTTTTTTAAGGATTAGCGATACTTCTGGTGTGTATTTTATTAAACTTTCGTGGATGAATTCAATAATTTTATTTACTGCTTTCTCATAACTGCTTTCTCATGGTCCAATCTGCTTCCACAAGCACATATTTCTCCCATCTTGGAAATTTGAACAGACATTGATTTCAGTTGTTGTGCATTGAGTTCGGCTGAGATATCCATTACGGAACCAATTGCTATTCCGCGCAAAGTATATTGAATTTTTTTATGAAACTTGTGTGGTGTTCTTTAACTATACTTATTTATCACTTTCACAATGTTGTTGCTAATAGTACTTAAGTTATTTGTTGTTAAAATATCCCGCCTACTATCACTACATTTTATTATAACACTACACTTATCAGTTTTATTTACACAAATATACAGCGTGGAGACGAATAACGGTTACCCAGGTTTTTTTGAGAAATAAATTGTGAGAAAAAACTACTTTATTGTTAATTTTCCACAGATTTTACTTTAGTTGTATTAATTAGATTTAAATTGTAATCCTTATTTACATTTGCCAGCAGTGTAAACTTTGAGATAAAAGTTCATTTGGCACGCAGGTCTTCGTCAGTTAATTTATTCCATATCTTCTGTAACCATAGGCAAATTTTCTCCACTTTGAGTCCCTTATACTCCCCCTTTTGTCCAACATAAGGCCTCATACTCAAAAATAGAATAGACTCCCAACTGGTGACTAGGACGGCCATTCATTCGACCAACTTTATACAGTTTTTTTTCTTTTTTGTATTTTGTTATACAAAGCCTAAGAAAAAATACACCTGAAAGAGATTTGCGTGCCAAATGAGCTTTTCTCTCAAAGTTTAAACTACTGGCAAATGTAAGTAGGGATTAAAATTTAATAACTAATTAACACAACTAAAGTAAAATCTGTGGAAAATTAACAATAAAATACTTTTTTTCGTCGCCACGCTGTACTATCCTTAAAAGGTTCGCATGCGTTTGTAATACTTTAATATACAATTATTATTTAATTAATTAAGTAAAACACGTTTATAAATATCTTCACAAACGTTTGCACATTTCACAAACAAGCAGAAATAACAATTGTTGACAGTAACACAAACTGTGTGCTACCGTACGTTAAGAAAAATACACCACAAATAAGTGCGTATAATTACGGGGTATAGGTGTACAATACGTACATTGCTCTTATTAAAAAAAAATATATATTAGGATCGGTACAAGGAAAGCAATGCCTGGGGCCTTGCGATATATATTACAGCTGCCATGTGAAGGAGAGCAAACTCGGTGTTGGATTTGTGGTGGGAGAGAGAGACTCCGTCGCCGAGTACTGTCGTTCACCCCGGTGGACGAGCGTCTAGCCATAATCCGCATCAAAGTGAAATTCTTCAACATCTCGCTCATCTGCGCCCATGCCCCGAGAGAAGGGAAGGATGAGGAATCCAAGGACCTCTTCTATGAGCGCTTGGAGCGCACGTACGAGCGCTGCCCCCGCCGCGATATCAAAATCGTGCTTAGCGACTTCGATGCCAAGGTGGGAAAGGAAGGGATCTTTGGAACCACCGTCGGAAAATTCAGCCTCCATGACGAAACGTCCGACAACGGACAGAGGCTGATCGATTTCGCCGGGGCCCGAATCATGGTAGTATGCAGTACTAGGTTCAAGCAAACAGAGATTCATCAAGCTACGTGGCTGTCTCCGGACCGAAAAACGATAAACCAAATCGGCCATGTTGTGATAGACTGAAGGTATGCTTCCAGTGTTTTAGACGTACGTACACTCCGATGCCCAAGATACGCACCCGTCTCTGTGCAGCAAAAAACATTCGCCCGAATATGCAAGGAAAGCTTAACGCCGAACAGCTGCAATCACAACAGACAGCCAGTGCTCTCGCTACTCGACTCCCACACCTGCTCTTACAGAGCATCCTTCAACAAACCGACATATTCGAGCTGTGGAACCACATTTCCCGCTCATTAAGTACCGCCGCCGAAGAAGTAGTCGGATTTCAGCGAGCCCGAAAGAACAACTGGCGCGATGAGGAGTGTCAGGAAGCTGCAGAGAAAAAAGATGCCGCCTACAGGGCTACGCTGCGATCGGGTGCAACGCGAGCCATGTGGGACCGCTATAGGGAACTGCAGAGGGAAGTGAGAAGTATTTGATGCAATAAGAAGAGAGGCCGAAATACGTGAGTGTCTGAAAATTTTACCAGAGAGTTAGGCGACTTACGGAAGGTTTCAAGACCAGGGCGTACTCCTGTAAGAACAGCAGTGGCGACATAGTTACCGATGTTCCGAGCGTACTTAAATCATGAAGGGAAGACTTTTCCACGCTACTGAATGAATGCACGGAAAGTTGTGGAGAAGAAGGACCCGAGCCCCCAGTCGATGATGACGGAGTCGATGTTCCTCCGCCTGACCATGAAGAGGTGCGAACAGCAATACCGGGTCTGAAAAACAACAAAGCTACTGAAGCTGACAGCCTGTCAGCTGAGCTATTCAAGTACGGTGACGAGGAGTTGATAAGGTGCATGCATCCACTCTCATGATAAACGCATGCCCGACGACTTGAATTTAAGTGTGTTCTGCCCAATCCACAAGAAAGGTGACCCCGCCATTCGCGCCAACTAACGCGGGATCAGCCTTCTAAGCATAGTTTACAAGGTCCTATCGAGCGTATTGTGTGAAAGACTGAAGCCCACCGTCAATGAACTTATTGGGCCTTGTCAGTGTGGCTTTAGGCCTGGAAAATCCACCATAGACCAGGTATTCATAATACGCCAAATCTTGGAAAGGACCCGCGAGAAAAGAATCGACACTCACCACCTATTTGTCGACTTTAAAGCCGCTTTCGACAGCATTAAAAGGAGTTACCTATACGCCGCTATGTCTGAATTTGGCATCCCCTCAAAACTCATACGGCTGTGTAAAATGACGTTGAGCAATACCACCAGCTCCGTCAGAATTGGAAAAG
>NW_016164050.1:7441-12853 GCF_001687245.7 Rhagoletis zephyria | reverse complement strand
TCACCCTTCCACTTAATGTTGTGTTTCTCTTGCGGCATGCCGGTGGACCACTATGTGAAGAACCCGGCCGAAGCCCAAAGAGAAGCCAAGTGTAAGTCGTCATTTCATGATATGTTGTGTTTAGCTTGTGGTGGTGCGTCGTCCTTCTGTGTTTATAAAAATAAGGGAAACTCCAGTCTGGCGGAGATTGCCGGGGGCTTCAGCCAGGAAATCAGCAGCCCAGAAGTAAAGAAATAAGGGTACTAAAAAGGGGAAAAGGAAAGAGAAGCTAGGAAAATATTGAAATTAGAAAGAAACTGAAAAAAAAGTTTACATCAGCGAATGTTAGAATATGAAGAGGCCCGTAGGCGAATATTTTTTGGAGAAATAGTTGATAAAAAGAAAAGTAGGCACTTTGAGAAAATTAAAAAGATGCGAGAAAAGAAGAAGAATCTCAAGAGAATCTACAATAAAATAATTTCTACTATTGTCACTATTAAGGGAGACAACCGTTTCTTTGCGAAGACAAAAATCGGAGATCAAGAGGTATTAGCGCTGCTGGATTCAGGTGCAGGGGCCAGCTGCTTAGGCAAGAATGCAGGCGTACTATTAAAAGGCAAAGAGGACTTGATTCTGATCAAGGTCCAAAATATCAGACCGCCAGTATTGTGGGACAATACTATTAGGGAGCTAGAATTTTGCCTGGTCTTCAACAAGAGGTATATTTAGGGGTCGACTTTTGGCAAGCTTTTGAAATGTGTGTTGTGAGCAAGGGCATGAATGTGAGGGTGAGTGATGCTGGAATTTCTGAACTCGTTCCCGCCGATGGTGACTTTTCCTGCGACCCCGTGCAACATGTACTTACACCAGTGCAGACAAACGTTTTAGAATCAGTAAAGTGCCAGTTTCCCTCTATTTCAGTACTAGGGTTAGGTCGGACGAATTTGGAAGAACACGTAATTCAGGTAACTAACGAGAATCTGCCAGTTAAGCAGCGTCACTACCCGATTTCGCCGGCCATACAAAAACTAGTGTATGCTGAACTCGACCGAATGCTGAGCATGGGAGTCATCGAAGAGTCCAATAGTAGCTGGAGCTCACCAGTCTCATTGGTGATTAAAGGAACTAAAAATCGTCTCTGTTTAGATGCCCGAAAGGTAAATGAAAGGACAATAAAGGACGCATATCCACTCCCACACATAGAAGGAATTCTCAGTAGACTCCAGAATACCAGGTTCCGCGATTGATCTAAAAGACGCGTTCTGGCAGATTCCGTTAGAACCCAAATCGAGAGAAGACTGCTTTTACGGTGCCTGATAGACCGCTGTACCAGTTCACAGTTATGCCTTTTGGACTGTGTAACGCGGCACAAAGAATGTGTCGATTGATGGACAAGGTCATACCCGATTCGTTACGTGAATGTGCACTTGTTTATCTTGACAATTTGTTAGTGTGTTCAGAAGATTTCTCGTCCCATATATGTTTGCTAGAAGAGGTCGCTCGGTGTTTGCGTGATGCGAAATTGACAATAAACGTTGAAAAAAGTAAGTTCTGTTACAAAGGGGTGCGATATCTACGTAGTCGGTGATGGGTGTATCAGAACGGATGCCAACAAGTTTGCAGCTGTGAGGGACTTTCCCGAACCTAAAACCCCGAAACAGCTAAGACGGTTCCTGGACATGTCAGGTTGGTCCGTCGTTTTATTCAGGACTATGGGACTATTGCCTCGCCCCTGCACGACTGCCTCTCAAAAGACAAGAATTAAGAAATTCACGATGACTGACGAAGCCAAGTCATCCTTTCAGAAGCTTAAACAAAGTTTGATTTCGGCGCCCGTACTGACACATCCGGACTTTAACAGACGCTTTTTTATCCAATGTGACACATCGACCGACGGAGTGGGAGGGGTTTTGTTTCAATTGGACGACGATCAAAACGAACGACCGATTGCGTATGTTTCAGCAATCCTCAACAAAGCCCAGAAGAACTACAGCGTTACCGAGCTGGAATGCTATGCTGCGATCGTAAGTGTAAAGAGATTCAGGCTATACGTGGAAGGTCTTCCGTTTACAATCATCACAGAACATGCTAGTCTAAAATGGCTTATGCACCAGAAAGATTTATCTGGAAGGTTGGCAAGATGGAGCCTGAAGCTTCACAGTTTCGATTTTGAGATTGAGCACAGAAAGGGGGCTCAAAACGTGGTACCTGCCACGCTATCCAGGATGAACATGGAAGAACGAAAATTAAGCGATCGAGTGGTAGACGTATGCCTGGAATATCCGTTCTTTACTTCCGCTGAATACGAGGAGCTGAAAAGGACAGTGGCAGAAAACAATGCTAGACTTCCAGACTTGTGGGTATCAGACGGCTACGTGTACCGACGAACACAGTTTGACAGAGGGGACGAGCTTCAAGCGGACCAAGCATGGAAGCTTTGGGTTCCGTCTGAGCTGCGACAGGGGCTGGTTGAGTCTTCTCACGGCTCACCTTCTGCTGGTCATGGTAGTATCCACAAAACCTTGGCACGACTGCGCGAGAAATACTGCTGGCCAGGGATGGTAGCCGATGTATGCGCACACATAAAAAAGTGTGAAGTTTGTACGACAAACAAAACACTAAATGTTTTTAAGAGACCGTTAATGGGCAAACAGCATATAACAGAACGACCTTTTCAGCGTTTGTTTATAGATTTTATGGGTCCGTTTCCTCGTACTTGGGATGGTAATGTGTATGTCTTTGTATGTCTAGATCATTTGTTGAAATTCGTGTTCTTAAAACCAACGCGTAAGGAAACTTCAGCTGGAGTCATAAAGTATTTAGAAAGGGATGTTTTCCACGCATTCGGTGTACCCGAATACGTACAATCCGATAATGGAAAACAATTTGTTTCTGACATGTTTGGCAGTTTTCTGGAGAAATACGGCAAAAAGCATATTAAAAGTGCGTTCTATTCACCTCAAGGAAATGCTGCCGAGAGGGTCAACTGATCTGTGTTACAGATAATCAGGTCGTTTATCAAAGAAAACCAGAGAAACTGGGACAAGCATGTCAGCGACGCGGCCTTCGCACTTCGCTGTTTTTCGCACTCAGCAATCAATACATCGCTGTATTACGCCACTTTCGGTGTGCCTATGATACAGCATGCTGCTTCATACGAGCTATTGCGAAAGCTGGGCGCCCTGAGAGATAACGATTGCGAGGTTGCAGCAACGAGCGATAGGCTGCAACTGATAAGAGACAAAGTCATGAAAGAGCTGAAGTTAGCCCATGAAAGGAGTAAAAAGGTTTATAATAGTAGAAGTAGAGATATTAAATTTCAGATTGGACAAGTGGTATATCGCCGAAACTTTAAACAAAGCTTGCAAATTGAAAATTACAACGCTAAGTTAGCGCCGAAACATGTAAAATGTAACATTTTAAGTGTTATTGGAAATTCTATGTACGAGCTCGGTGATAGTAGTGGGAAAAGGATCGGCATATACCACGCTAAAGACATCTTTGCAAAATAGGTCTATGTCGTATGTAGTGCTGCGTGGCATGTTGCGTGGTGAATGTTAAGTGCATGTGCTAAATGTTCTATGTTATTCATATACGTAAGTGACTTTTATTTATATGTGACTTTAGATTCGGACTTCACTGTATTATTTATTTATTTATTATCGTAATTAGTTAATGATTTGTTACCATACTTGATAATTGTTGTGATTATTATTTTTATTTATACACCTTTATTTATTTACTTATTTATTTATTTATCCATTTATATACATAAGCGACTGTGATATTTTTTGTTTTTTTTTATAAGTTTATCTGTGATATTACTTTATTTATATATTTTTCTGACATCTGTGATATTTATGTATTTACTTAGTTAATTAGTTATTTCGTCCACATGTGATATAAATAGCATAAGGTTAATAAAGATAGAAGTAGACCTGTGATACCGTCGTTAACTGTATATATTTACCCCAAGTGGCAAGGACAGTAATCGCCGGCTATGAGTCGTGGGTCGAGGCCGCACGTTGGACGCAACAAACACAACAAGACAGGCAGCGTTATTAACTCGTTTACGCACACGCTCCATGTTGCAGGCACCATCGGCGGTTGCGAGCCTGATACGCATGCCTGCACTTGAACGGAAGTGAGATTGGCTGTGTGTGTGTGTAAATACCGGCAACATTGTATAAAAAGTCGCTAATCACGTAGCGCTAGCAACATGTGTCCTGATGGGTGGTGTAGGTGTGTGCGTGCGAATGCGATAACAGCCAATGGGATTTCGGTGCCGAATTGCGGTTTATTTGAGTGAAAATTGTTCGGCTAATTCACCCTTATAAAAGGCCCTGGAGGTGGAAAACGGCATCCAAAAGATAGTGGTGACGGGCAGCGGTTGAATCGGTGTCGTAGCGAGAGTAAACGCGCGGAAGTGCTAATTAAAAGAAGTTATTTTTTAAAGAAGTGAATCGGTAAAAAAAAGAAAAAAAAAGTCGTGATAAAGCGGTTTGGGACACTGCCGTCTATTCGAGTCTTGCCCCATATTCAAGTGGAGGAGCTAAACAAGTTGGAATTGGAGGTAAGTTTAAATATGTCAATAGAATGAAGAAAAAAAATGAAAGGGCCGCTGGCATTAGACTTAACATGGATACATGTTTACAGGCAAGCGTAAATGCGTATATACATATGTATGTTCGGAACGTATGTAGGCCTGCAAACATGTATAAGCAGAACTATGAAACCTTAGGAAAAGATGTTTTGTTGTTTCAGGTCGCCAGCAGAAGGAACGCAAAAGGACCTCCAGGATCAGCATACGAGGGATACGCCGCATACTCCTTGCTAATGTAAAAGGTGCAAACTAGCGCTATACGCATGTACCCCAGCGACACGGAAGGCGCAACCAGTTTCGTTAACGGCGCTAGTTGGAGAGCCATCAAACATATTCAGGAATTTGACGTCACCCACTTATACCATATCTGAACCCACCGACACTGCCTTAATGCTCCAGCTGAGCTTGGCCGGCAATATCAACAGCTGTTTTATTTGGAGGAAGGCATAAGTGGGTCATCGACCGGAAACTGTTTAGATACGAGGAGCGTGTAAGAGCTGGCAGAGATTGTCAGCAACGCAAGAACGGGCTGAACCACCAGAGAGGAGCAAACGCCGCTATGGACGACGTGGAAACCACTGCTCAGCACTAACACTACCAACATCCCGCATGTCACCATCTGCTGCGTAGCCGAGCAGCAACCTTTCGCATAAACCGCATAAATCAGAATTTAAGACTTATTTTTTTTTGTATTTAATTTGCCTAAGTTTCGTTTAAATTTTAATTCTAGGAATATGAATTACGTCTAGAGAACCACATAGTTTGCATTGTTAAATCCTCAAATAGCATTAACTCTTAATGTTTCTATGATTATTATTCACGTTTTTTTT
>NW_016164050.1:0-4612 GCF_001687245.7 Rhagoletis zephyria | reverse complement strand
TGGGGGGCAATGACCTCACGGGGAGCGATCCGCCCAGGGACTCGGAGCCTGGTGGTTCAAAAACTCAGAGGATTGAGCCTGCCAGCACTGCGACAAGCATTGAGCAACTGAGCCGGATAACGGTTATGATGATGCAACACAACGAAATGATGTTGCAGTGCATGCACGAGGTACGGCACATGAGAGAGAATGTTGCGAATCTCAGGGGTCGAGTCACGGAAATGGATACGTCCGCTCAAGCACTGGGCAATCGTTCAACGGTGGCATCAACTCCGGAGAACAGAGGACGAGCAAAAGAAACAGGGGTTTGTGGTGACGAGCAGAGTAATAGTGGAAACTACCGAAGGTGTGAGCAGGATTCGAGTGAGCCACCGAGGTGGAAGAAAATTGATCTTGAGAAGTGGCACATTAAGTTCGATGGCACAAGCAAGGGCATAACTGTAGAGAGCTTTTTATTCCGCGTCGAAAAACTGCGTGACCAGGACAACATATCTTTCTTCCAGCTTTTCACGGACTTTCACTGTCTGGTTTCCGGCGGCGCCTTGAAGTGGTATTGGCAGGTGCTCGAGGATAATGCTGATAGTCCCGACTTTGGCTATTTCGAGCTGAAGGCGGAACTGCTAAACCACTTCAAGACTGCTGAGTCCGACTATGAAATCATCCGGGAAAAAATGGAACGAAAGCGGCAGCCCAATGAGCGAAATCCATAATCTCACTTTTAGACTCCGCAAAAAGATCCCTGAGAAAGAAATGGTAGGGATAATCAGGGGTAACCTTAAGTCCTACGTAGCAAACTTGACATTCGCGTCAAAAATGGAAACGCTGGCCGAACTGAAAGCGGAGTGCAAAAGGGCAGAGTAGGTTATAAAGGAAAACAGGAGTCGAGCTAGGGCCATAAATGAGATAGAATTAGAACCAATGGAGAAGATAGAAGAGAAGAAACTAGAGGCTTTTGATGGGAATAAATCTGATAAGAAACCAGGACACTCCCTCCCGGTGAAAACCTTTGATACATCGTCCACGTCCACTCCTATTTGTCCTAATGTGTCCAAGTCCACCGTTAAATCCTTTTGTCCCTCACCCTTCCACTTAATGTTGTGTTTCTCTTGCGGCATGCCGGTGGACCACTATGTGAAGAACCCGGCCGAAGCCCAAAGAGAAGCCAAGTGTAAGTCGTCATTTCATGATATGTTGTGTTTAGCTTGTGGTGGTGCGTCGTCCTTCTGTGTTTATAAAAATAAGGGAAACTCTAGTCTGGCGGAGATTGCCGGGGCTTCAGCCAGGAAATAAGCAGCCCAGAAGTAAAGAAATAAGGATACTAAAAAGGGAAAAGGAAAGAGAAGCTGAGGAAAATATTGAAATTAGAAAGAAACTGAAAATAAAAAGTTTACATCAGCGAATGTTAGAATATGAAGAGGCCCGTAGGCGAATATTTTTTGGAGAAATAGTTGATAAAAAGAAAAGTAGGCACTTTGAGAAAATTAAAAAGATGCGAGAAAAGAAGAAGAATTTCAAGAGAATCTACAATAAAATAATTTCTACTATTGTCACTCTTAAGGGGGACAACTGTTTCTTTGCGAGGGCAAAAATCGGAGATCAAGAGGTATTAGCGCTGCTGGATTCAGGTGCAGGGGCCAGCTGCTTAGGCAAGAATGCAGGCCTACTATTAAAAGGCAAAGAGGACTTGATTCTGCCGATCAAGGGCCCAAAATATCAGACTGCCAGTATTGTGGGACAATACTATTAGGGAGCTAGAATTTCGCCTGGTCTTCAACAAGAGGTATATTTAGGGGTCGACTTTTGGCAAGGTTTTGAAATGTGTGTTGTGAGCAAGGGCATGCATGTGAGGGTGAATGATGCTGGAATTTCTGAACTCGTTCCCGCCGATGGTGACTTGTCCCTCCACGCCGTGCAACATGTACTTACACCAGTGCAGACAAACGTTTTAGAATCAGTAAAGTGCCAGTTTCCCTCTTTTGCAGTACTAGGGTTAGGTCGGACGAATTTGGAAGAACACGTAATTGAGGTAACTAACGAGAAACTGCCAGTTAAGCAGCGTCACTACCCGATTTCGCCGGCCATACAAAAACTAGTGTATGCTGAACTCGACCGAATGCTGAGCATGGGAGTCATCGAAGAGTCCAATAGTAGCTGGAGCTCACCAGTCTCATTGGTGATTGAAGGAACGAAAAATCGCCTCTGTTTAGATGCCCCAAAGGTAAATGAAAGGAAAATAAAGGACGCATATTGACTCCCACACATAGATGGAACTCTCAGTAGACTCCAGAATACCAGGTTCCATTCGCATTTTCACTAAGGAGATTGCTTCTTCTGTCCCGATATAGCTGACCTGCAGCACTAAACAGTTGCTCACTAGCAACGCTGGACGGGGGAGCCGAAAGGTGTTTTATTGCCAATTTCTTTAAGCAGTTATAAGAACTATGATGCCAATATTGATAAATGTTACAGTCTCTTGGTATAATTTCTTCAGCTAAATAGGATTCCAATTGCTTTTCATACGGCAGGGTATGGGTTTTATCTTTAGGTTGAGGCTTTATTAAGTCGGAGTCATGTTTATCTCAAAGGTTATTAAGTTCTTTAGTAGGATTTACGTTTGAATTGAGATCAACAGTTTCATCGTCAGACTTACTTACATTCATTTCAAAATCCAAGAATCTTTTTATTAAATCTTTACATATTTTAACTTCATTCTCAGTAAAATATTTGTGTTTGAATCTTGGATCTAAGAAGGAAGCTAGTAATAGATCATGGCATTCTTTTGCATAGTCAAATCGCTTATTAAGTGCATCGTTCAAGCGATATTTTAATGATAAAACTTCTTTTGAATCAGGCGTAATCTGAAGAAATGTCCAATGTGGCCTGGTAAAACGACTTCAGAACAGTTGTAATGTTTTGTATAGTACTCCATTCCTTCCCGTTAATAACTTCTATAGAAGAGCGTTCTACAGTATAAAGATTTATAGCAGATTTTTGTTCCAAAAGTCTGTCTAGCATTAAATAGGTACTATTTCACCTAGTTGGCATATCTTGTATAAGAACGTGTTTGGGTAAACCACAAGCAGTTTGATATCGGTTTAGATACCTGAATGCTTGTANATAGCAGATTTTTGTTCCAAAAGTCTGTCTAGCATTAAATAGGTACTATTCCACCTAGTTGGCATATCTTGTATAAGAACGTGTTTGGGTAAACCACAAGCAGTTTGATATCGGTTTAGATACCTGAATGCTTGTTCACTTTTTTTGAAATGCCCAACTATTTTGCGACACTTTTTATTTAGCATGGAAATGTTTTTGCTTTTAAAAATTGATTGATTAACAAAAAGTTGCAGTGTATGTGCTACACATCCTAAAAACGAAAATCCACCCGAACGTAGTGCCGCTTTCATATTTGGTGCGTTATCAGCTATAGCTAGGTGTATTTTATTTTTGATGTTATACTCGTCGATCACTTCAATAAGTTTGTGTGCGATATACTCCCCTGTGTGGTCTTTATCAAGAGGCATTGCAGCTAACACAACTTTGAGTCTGTGTGGGCCTTGAATAAAATGTGCTGTAAAGCTTAGTAGAGAGCAAGTCTTTGAAGAAGAAGAATTACTCCAAATGTCAGTTGTAAAACTTAACCAATCAGCCTCAGATATTACATGCATTACCTTCTGTTTAATCTTATCATAAGTGGCTGGCATTAATTCAGTTCTAAAATACTTTTCACTTTTTTTCCTGTATCTAAGGGGTGCATCTGGATCGCAAATATTTAACTTGTGAAAAGCTTCACTTTCCACAATGTTGTAAGGCAGCATGTTAGCGATAATAAGATCCATTATAGACTTATCTATTCGTAGAGTTACAGGATGATCGTCTGGCAAATAATTTGGAGCTGTGCGTTTTATACACTCCGGTAACGATTGCTGCACTACATTACTAGCTGTACGTACTGCATCTTCCAACTTTTTGCGCTGCTGTTCCGCGGCTATCTCAGTAGAGTCCAAAAATAGCTTCCATTTGTCTGGATGGACCTTTTCCAAGTGTCTTTTTACGCCGGTTATTGTTTGATGTTTTGGCAAAGTGTGGCCGAGAGATATCTACTTTGAGCATGCTTTGCACGACGCTGTATTTCGATTACGATTGAACAACTGCCAGATTGGATTCTTTTGACCCATTGCATCTAAGAAAATTACACTTCAATAAGCATATACTGCAAAGAAAAAATTTTTCTTACCAAATGCTACAACGCGCGCTAAAAGTGAAACAAGCTTCTGACAAATAATTAGTATGTTCCAGTACCTGTCAAATTTACTAATACCCTCAGTAACATCTTCTCATAATTTCTGACTAAATATTGTAAATCTGACGGGTACTGAAACAGATAAAATAATAAGCTCATGCGAACTGAAATTGTAATAAAACCGAACTTGAGAAACCATACAGGGGCAGCCATATGATAATTTTTTATGACACAGCCGACTTTGACGAAAATAACTTTTAAAGGTAATATTTTTTTTCATTTTACTGTTCGGCAAACACTCGGCCATATTTTGCCGAAAACCGAACCGAAACCGAACTATTAGGCCGAACTGTTCGGTTACCGAGCCCG
>NW_016164049.1:18614-33514 GCF_001687245.7 Rhagoletis zephyria | reverse complement strand
AACACGGTGACACTTTTACCTGAAAATTTTTTGTTTATCAGGGAGCTCAAATCCGCCCCCTACCTTCCCCTAAAGTTTGGCACGTTACTTCTGGGACACCCTGTATANATATCAAAAAGTTAAAAATCCAGAAATAGTCCTAATTTTATGATGGTTCCTTAATATATTTTAACTACATTGCATTTGAGTATGGAGAGGCAACTATCTGGAAGTATTTTACATAAAAAATTTACTAAGTATTGCCCGGTTTGAAGTTGCAGTTAAAGAAAACACATGAAAAGGCACGATTTTTTTAAATTCGAAAAAATGTAAATATTTCAAACACGGTGACACTTTTACCTGAAAATTTTTTGTTTATCAGGGAGCTCAAATCCGCCCCCTACCTTCCCCTAAAGTTTGGCACGTTACTTCTGGGACACCCTGTATAAACATGTACTCATGATTTTCATCGCACAAATACATATGTATGTATGTAGATAAGAACTTGCAAAGCCTCTAGTTAAATATACAAGCTAAGATAACTTTTCATTTCCACTATTATTATTAAGGCGAAAATCACTTACAGTAGGGAGCATTTTCTTCCGTAAGAAATTCAGGCTCGTATAGAAAAAAGTGCAAAAAGCAGTCAGCAAAAAGAAACATATTAAAAATCAACGCGATTTTGCAGCCGCTTAAAACTTGCACTTTGTTGTACTAAAATGTAATGGGGTAGAAAACTGCATACTAAAAAAATTATATTATCAGATTAAAAAGCTCAAAATTTTAATGAACATCTTTTACATTTTTCTAAGCTCTTTATAATTTTTTAAATATGATTTATATGGCTTTCATATTTTTATGAAAACAACTTTAAAAACTCATTTTCGTTGTTGGTGTTTCCGACAGGGTAGGAGTGTGATGTAATGTGGAACGATTTGCCGTCATCCCTTGTCAAATTTGGTTTAGAGACAAACCGGTTTCGGCGTTGTGCCATCTTCACGAAAGAACGAAAAATGACACTGAAGATGGCACAGCGCCGAAACCGGTTTGTCTCCAAACCAAATTTGACAAGGGATGACGGAAAATCGTTCCACATTACATCAAACTTTAAAAACCTTGCAAATATTTAGCAAAAATCACCATGTACTCATTTTTTCTCCCCACTGTACATATGTAAGTATGCTCGCAAGTAGAATGATATTTAGAAGTATCACCAGTTGTGTGCAAGAACGATAGAATACAAGATTGCGCATTCCCGCAGAATGACATTTAATTAAGCACAACGTTAACAAAAAATATACATCCACTCTTGAAATGTGTTCAAAAGAATAGGTCTTATTAACCGACTTCCAAAAATGGAGGAGGTTATCAGTTCGTCGGAATATTTTTTTTTTTTTTTATGTATGTTACCGCATAACTTTGGACCACGTCAACCGATTTCGATAATTATTTTGCATCGGAAAGGTAGTGTCTCAGAGGTGGTCCCATACTAATCTGGTTAAGATCCGATCAGTGGACCATGAGATATATATATATATATTTTTTTTATATGAGAGTTGAAGTCGGTTTTTTTTTGCTAAAAATTACTTGTTAATTAACTGTTTAGAATTTTTGTGTTTGTATTGCAGGTGCCGAAAAAGTGATAATATCTTGTCGCAGCGCATGTTTTTCTGCAGAAAGTGGTCGATGCTTGATTACCTCCGATTTTAATTTGTAATTTGTGGTATTTCAACGTTTTCAACTTAACATATCGTGTTTAAAAGTGGTCCGTAAAGTGCTTCATGCATATTACGCTGGTGTCTAAATTGTATGGCTTCTCCTACCGGCAGAACTCTACCCACTTTCTGGCTAAGGCATCGTCGCGGGGAAACAATAAAAAACTGCATTTGGGGGCTTTACCCCTACGGCTGCTGAAATTTAACACACGACACGACATTTTTATAAGGTTTTTATTCCAAATAAAACGTTTTTTACTTCAGAACGCACGAATTACTTCGATTTTTCACTTGAAAGTACACAATACGTTTGCAATACGTTTGCACTTGTTTGTAAACAAAAAGTTTGTTTATGTATTGCCATAAACGTCAAAGTCGGCAAAACCAAAGTAGCGGTTTCGGGAATGCGCCACCTTCAGTTCATTACACCATGAGTTCTGTGTTATGTACAAGGTCTGATCAGCTTTCTTTAGGCAAATAAAATAAAAGACTAAAGTCTTCAAATATTGAGAAAAAGAAGTATAACCAATATGTAGTTTGTATTGCAGATATTTATTCAGTAGTATAGGTAGGTATTAATACACTTTGTTTATAACATCCTTAAAAAAGTATTCAAAAGTAAAACAAAAGTTAATCAAAAGTTAAAAAGGTATATAAGAAAGATGTTAATCTTAGTAATCCTCTGAAATCTCATCTTCACAAAGTGGCAAATTATTAATTGCGTCGTTTAAAAATGTCGAGTTTAGCTTCACTAATAGTTTATCTTCTAATGTCTCGTGCTTCATTCGGTTGCGATTGTCAGTTAAAATGAGCTTTAAGGATGAAAAGGCTCGTTCTATGGTAACCTGTGAAAAAAAATCAATACAAACATAAGCATTGAGATGAAAATTCGCATGAATAAGATCAGCTACTGCCCACCTGAGTTGGAGGAATGCCGAAACAAACATTGCTTAAAGCATAGCATTCAGGTTCGGAATGCTTCCTCTTTCCAAAATTGCAGTACGTCGGTGTCGCTTTGCAGAAATGGAAGGTGCAGATTTCCTATTTTTGAGTGCACGTCAGTAGGTTTGTTCGTCGAAAATCCAGCAAGAATTATCCAACACTCAAAATATCAGAGAGTAAGAAAAAATTCTCTCAAATTCTCTCTCATGTTGAGAAACTTGCAAATTTCTGCACGAACGCAAATTTGCAGGAATTTGCAAGTTTCGCTGCCAGCTGGCGTCCACGGTTGCATTTCAAACATAAAAAATTTTTATAGAATTTTTAAAATTCTTTCGGATGGCCAAAAACAGGATATACATGTATATTTCTTGTTGTTCTGACTTTCTTTAACATACATTTCAATTTCTTCATCGTACTAGCTGTCGGGTTTCTTAAATCGACTCTGGTTGCAATTGCATTCCGATTGCGAATACCATTTTTTTCAGCCGAATTAAGTTCAAATCATTGGAATTAACTAAATTAATTATATCAACAATTATTTACTTCCTTTTTTCATAAAAAAATCGCTCGTGTTTATAAATTTTTAAATTTAACGAACTAATTTATTCAAATTATTGTAGACAAAAATGCAACCATGCGCCACAACCACATGTTTTTCGTGTTTGCAAATTCTTGCTGGCAAAATTTTTTCCAGCAAGAATTTGCAACTTCTCTCCAAGAGAACTGTCACTTTGCTCTCACAATTTTTGAGTGTTGGATAATTTTTTGGTCTGCACGAACGCGATTTGGGCAAAAATCGTGATAATTCGTACAAATTCGTACAAATTTTTTGCTCGACGAACAAACCTAGTATAAACGATCACACCGGAGGCCGTTTGAAGTTTTTCAATCATAAATGAATTTAGCATTTCTTCTGCTTCATCTTTAAAGATACTGTTATTTGCCACAAAATTGTTATCCCCAGTAATATCTTCTGAAGCCGCAGTATGTGTTTTTTCTGAACTCAAGGTATGATGGAACCTTGGATCCAGGAATAGGCACGCGTTAAGACTTTCGTTTTCTAGTAGTTTGGATGTTCGTTTCTCAATGCTTTCCAGAACTTTGTTTCCAATTTTTTTAAGTATGTCTTTGGCTGAATTTTGTACTATTTTGCCGGTAACCATTTTGCATTTTAGCCATAGAGCATAAAAATTTCCGAAATGCAAATGCTCTGCTTGGAATTTTATTATTGCGTCTTGTAAAGGAGCGAACACGGCGTCATAACATTCCATAAAATCCCAAAGAAAATCGTTGCTGTCAAAGTTTTCGTCGATGGTTATATTTGCGATAGATTCAACAGCAATCAAGGGATCTTTTGCAGCCAGTAGAGTGTGAATCATTTTGTACGTTGAACCCCATCTGGTGGAACTATCGAGTTGAGGAAGTTTAACATTGCGCAATTCGAAAGTGGCAGGTTTCCGAATAAACTTTGTAAAATTTCTGCAGCTCAGTAAAAAGCATTTTATTTCCGTATCTTTCGTGACATCAAGGGCAAATAATTGAGCAGTGTGGGCTGCACATCTACAAATTTGAATGTGCTCAACACGAAGATTCGTTGGACTTTCTAGATTGTTAATGTTGTTTAAATATGTATTATTTCTGTCTTCTTCATGTACCCCGCTAATATTATAGCTCGATAAAATTTTTGTTGTTTTTAGGATATTTGCTCCGTTATCGGAAGTTATTGAAATTATCTGGTTGAGGTTTATATCGTATTTTTTCAAAGTTTTTAAAATTTCTGCAGCGAGATTATTTGAGGCACTTGCGCCGATGCCTTTTAGTTCTACCATTCCTAAAATTAGGGATCTGATTTCGTCTTCCTTAATGAATTGTACACTGATTCCAAAAATATTGCACGAGAGCCTTGATGCGCTATCAATCTTTAAAGATAGAAGCCGTTTGCACATTTCCGTTTTCATGTCCAATCTTATATTTACGGCAACTTTATTTAAAGTAGTCTGACAATTTTAAGCATTAAGAGTAAAGCGCTTGCCAAGCTTCTCCAAACCGGCGCAAATTGGATCAATTATGTTTTTCAAATTGGGAGAGTTGAGAACATTGAATGGCACACTGTCTTCGGTAACTAATCCAATATAAAATCGGAATAATATTCGTTTATTTATTTGAACTTTAATATTTTGTTTTCTTGCGGAGAGTGAGGTCACTATAATGGAACTACATAGATGAATTTGTTGAGCTTCCAGCATTATTGATATCTATTTTATGTTGTTTTAGTAAATGGCTTTTTAAATTCGAAATTCGATTATTTTACATTGCAAATTTGCAAATACTGCACACTGCTTTCTTAATCTCTTCTTTGTTATAAAAATATTTCCAAATGGCGTTGGAAGTATTTTTGCGCGGAGCCATCGTTAAAGTAATTAAAAAGAACAATCCGAACACGGTCAATTATTGCAATTTACTAACCTACAACGTTCGAAAAGCAACAGCAGTAATGAAAAAATAAAACAAACAAATATAAAACTGCGCTATGCTGTGCTGTTCGTACATAACTTCGGCAGTTAAAGCGACAGCGCATAAAAAGCGAATAGGGACTGCGCTGTGGCTGAACTGTTTGAAATTTCGCAGCCAAAGTAAAAGCTCAGTTAGTCTAGACTTAACTTAATTGAACTTACCGTATGAAATCATCAATAATTACTCAACACGTCAACTTAAGCCAAAAGCGGACCTAATTTGTTTTTGTATTTTCTTTTTCAGCTGTTTACCAGTCCACCGCCTAAAATGCCACATAAAAAAAATGCATGCAAACAAAAATGATTGCGTTCATTTATTTTTAAGAAATACAAAAACGAGTCTGGCAAGCCTTATTCTCTCACCGCTCTCAATTTTCGTAAGGCCGTAACTTAAGAACCTAAAATTTACAGGTTCTTAAGTTTCTTACATTAAGTTAAGTTTTAACTAACCGCCAACACAGTTTCTCATATAACAGGTTGACCAAAATATTAAGTTGAATTAAGTTACGGAAATTAAGGCTAGAATAACTGAGCTTTAAAAGCCTGATTATGGCAACTTAACTTAACTTAACGGAACGTAGAACTTAGAGAATCAAAATGAAACAGATTTCGGCGTGGCATTAAGTTATGTTAAGTTTCGGCTGTTCAATTATAAGCAACACCCATTTAACAGAATTTTTAAGAGAGAGCCGTAAGTTACGTTAAGTTGCCATAATCAGACCATAACAGAGCAGCAAAGTTAAAACCACATTTCAGCTGTGCTGCGCTTTATCTTTGGATATGTGCGCAGCAAAGCAAAGTCACAAAAGTTTCAAAAGGAAATAATTGATTTCGCAGCACAGCAGCAGCAGGTTTTTTAGTGCTGTTGCTGCTATGCTGACAGTTTTTCAAACACTGACTTGCTGTTGCTTGTGCATGCCACTACAACGTTGGAAAAATGGAATTCGGCTAGACAGAGGCAGGATTCCCATAAAATAAAACAGTTCTAAATTACTTTACCATATAAATTGTAATTTGAACATACTTATGTACATATTTATGAATGTATTAAAATCTAATTGGATTGATTGAATGTTGATCTGTTGAACTAATATAAGGCATGTTTTATTCAACCATCACAAGCAAATAGCTAAATCTTGGTCAAATAAAACAAAATTAGCTTATTTCCTATGTTATGCAGCGTTTTTGCTGCATTTAAAATGCAACATTTAGCACTTTCGAACATATGTTTTCGAAGAGCGTTCATGCTATAGCATTTAGCAAATGTACATTTACGCGAGTTCGAAATCGTATGCTTTTTACAAACAGCCGTGTTCCAGTCTCTTATTTAGATGCGTATATATTACGACGATCAATTCTCACGCAGAAGATAATGTGCAAAAACCCTACTGAAAAGGAAAAAATAAATTTTAAACCAAAAATTCAATACAAAAACTTGAATTGTTTTAACCATAAACGAAGATTTGTTTGTGTATATATTTATTTGTCGGTACAATCCATGGTGGAATAATAACAAGGTGTTGTCAGTAGCGACGTGTTTGTTGTAATTTTGACAAGATCGGCATGCTTATTTTCAGTGCTTCCGATCTTAATTTTTATACTACTATACGTTGGGAAATAGTATCTAAAATACTCCATTTTAGTATTTCGTTTTATAGCGATTTTTAAAGAACTTTGTGTTTTCAGAACGATATTAATATTTAAAATTGCTGGATGTGTATTATTTTTGTCCTCCAAATATAAAATATAAAAGATATCGTGGTTATCAATGGAAAAATACGTACACAATCGTATGGAAAGGCGATTTTTTTATATTAAATATCTTTTGCTGCATTGTCATAATATCGAGCCAAATGGACTACTGATACACTAGAATAGAGCGGCAGCACGGTTAGATTACGATTTCGCTTATATTATCGGTATTTATGTGTTTTAATCTATTTAAAAAATCATATACAGTCTTATAGGAAATTTCTTTATTTTACGGCCTTTACTTTTTCATAACTTACAATATATGTCCAAGCTGTGTGGAGCTAACGATACAAACATATATTCAGGCTTATAAGCTTGTAACTATACATTTTCCTACATTTAATTTGAAATAGTATGTACAAACGGATTAAAAGTAATAAATAATTAGTACCTTTTCTACTACTTTAAAATGCGTGACCGGAATAGACCTGCCGAAAAAGTGAGGTTAAGTTACTGAGTACACCTTGTTATTATTACACCATGGGTACATTCAATTAAAATTTCCTCACTTAATTAGGAAACAAACCAAACAGAGTTGATCACAAATTGATCCAGATTTCTATCAGTATCAAATCGATGTTGAATTTGCTTAACTTTTCTTTATCCAAATATGTAATGCAAAATAAAAGAAATCTCGATCGGCGATGCATACTCGAAAAAGCAATGTTGCCACTTTTTCTCTTTAAACCATGTTCGAATCGTGGGTTGCTATTAGCATTTAGATTCTTAATGCAAAAATGTAGTTGCATTTAGTTGCATTTAGGTGACGAATTTTGTATGGATAAATGTACATTTAGAGTAGCATTTAGAGCTAAATGCGCTAAATGTGTAGCAACCCACGATTCGAACATGGTTTAAAGAGAAAAAGTGGCAACATTGCTTTTTCGAGTATGCATCGCCGATCGAGATTTCTTTTATTTTGCATTACATATTTGGATAAAGAAAAGTTAAGCAAATTCAACATCGATTTGATACTGATAGAAATCTGGATCAATTTGTGATCAACTCTGTTTGGTTTGTTTCCTAATTAAGTGAGGAAATTTTAATTGAATGTACCCATGGTGTAATAATAACAAGGTGTACTCAGTAACTTAACCTCACTTTTTCGGCAGGTCTATTCCGGTCACGCATTTTAAAGTAGTAGAAAAGGTACTAATTATTTATTACTTTTAATCCGTTTGTACATAGTATTTCAAATTAAATGTAGGAAAATGTATAGTTACAAGCTTATAAGCCTGAATATATGTTTGTATCGTTAGCTCCACACAGCTTGGACATATATTGTAAGTTATGAAAAAGTAAAGGCCGTAAAATAAAGAAATTTCCTATAAGACTGTATATGATTTTTTAAATAAATTAAAACACATAAGTACCGATAATATAAGCGAAATCGTAATCTAACCGTGCTGCCGCTCTATTCTAGTGTATCAGTAGTCCATTTGGCTCGATATTATGACAATGCAGCAAAAGATATTTAATATAAAAAAATCGCCTTTCCATACGATTGTGTACGTATTTTTCCATTGATAACCACGATATCTTTTATATTTTATATTTGGAGGACAAAAATAATACACATCCAGCAATTTTAAATATTAATATCGTTCTGAAAACACAAAGTTCTTTAAAAATCGCTATAAAACGAAATACTAAAATGGAGTATTTTAGATACTATTTCCCAACGTATAGTAGTATAAAAATTAAGATCGGAAGCACTGAAAATAAGCATGCCGATCTTGTCAAAATTACAACAAACACGTCGCTACTGACAACACCTTGTTATTATTCCACCATGGAATGTACCGACAAATAAATATATACACAAACAAATCTTCGTTTATGGTTAAAACAATTCAAGTTTTTGTATTGAATTTTTGGTTTAAAATTTATTTTTTCCTTTTCAGTAGGGTTTTTGCACATTATCTTCTGCGTGAGAATTGATCGTCGTAATATATACGCATCTAAATAAGAGACTGGAACACGGCTGTTTGTAAAAAGCATACGATTTCGAACTCGCGTAAATGTACATTTGCTAAATGCTATAGCATGAACGCTCTTCGAAAACATATGTTCGAAAGTGCTAAATGTTGCATTTTAAATGCAGCAAAAACACTGCATAACATAGGAAATAAGCTAATTTTGTTTTATTTGACCAAGATTTAGCTATTTGCTTGTGATGGTTGAATAAAACATGCCTTATATTAGTTCAACAGATCAACATTCAATCAATCCAATTAGATTTTAATACATTCATAAATATGTACATAAGTATGTTCAAATTACAATTTATATGGTAAAGTAATTTAGAACTGTTTTATTTTATGGGAATCCTGCCTCTGTCTAGCCGAATTCCATTTTTCCAACGTTGTAGTGGCATGCACAAGCAACAGCAAATCAGTGTTTGAAAAACTGTCAGCATAGCAGCAACAGCACTAAAAAACCTGCTGCTGCTGTGCTGCGAAATCAATTATTTCCTTTTGAAACTTTTGTGACTTTGCTTTGCTGCGCACATATCCAAAGATAAAGCGCAGCACAGCTGAAATGTGGTTTTAACTTTGCTGCTCTGTTATGGTCTGATTATGGCAACTTAACGTAACTTACGGCTCTCTCTTAAAAATTCTGTTAAATGGGTGTTGCTTATAATTGAACAGCCGAAACTTAACATAACTTAATGCCACGCCGAAATCTGTTTCATTTTGATTCTCTAAGTTCTACGTTCCGTTAAGTTAAGTTAAGTTGCCATAATCAGGCTTTTAAAGCTCAGTTATTCTAGCCTTAATTTCCGTAACTTAATTCAACTTAATATTTTGGTCAACCTGTTATATGAGAAACTGTGTTGGCGGTTAGTTAAAACTTAACTTAATGTAAGAAACTTAAGAACCTGTAAATTTTAGGTTCTTAAGTTACGGCCTTACGAAAATTGAGAGCGGTGAGAGAATAAGGCTTGCCAGACTCGTTTTTGTATTTCTTAAAAATAAATGAACGCAATCATTTTTGTTTGCATGCATTTTTTTTATGTGGCATTTTAGGCGGTGGACTGGTAAACAGCTGAAAAAGAAAATACAAAAACAAATTAGGTCCGCTTTTGGCTTAAGTTGACGTGTTGAGTAATTATTGATGATTTCATACGGTAAGTTCAATTAAGTTAAGTCTAGACTAACTGAGCTTTTACTTTGGCTGCGAAATTTCAAACAGTTCAGCCACAGCGCAGTCCCTATTCGCTTTTTATGCGCTGTCGCTTTAACTGCCGAAGTTATGTACGAACAGCACAGCATAGCGCAGTTTTATATTTGTTTGTTTTATTTTTTCATTACTGCTGTTGCTTTTCGAACGTTGTAGGTTAGTAAATTGCAATAATTGACCGTGTTCGGATTGTTCTTTTTAATTACTTTAACGATGGCTCCGCGCAAAAATACTTCCAACGCCATTTGGAAATATTTTTATAACAAAGAAGAGATTAAGAAAGCAGTGTGCAGTATTTGCAAATTTGCAATGTAAAATAATCGAATTTCGAATTTAAAAAGCCATTTACTAAAACAACATAAAATAGATATCAATAATGCTGGAAGCTCAACAAATTCATCTATGTAGTTCCATTATAGTGACCTCACTCTCCGCAAGAAAACAAAATATTAAAGTTCAAATAAATAAACGAATATTATTCCGATGTTATATTGGATTAGTTACCGAAGACAGTGTGCCATTCAATGTTCTCAACTCTCCCAATTTGAAAAACATAATTGATCCAATTTGCGCCGGTTTGGAGAAGCTTGGCAAGCGCTTTACTCTTAATGCTTAAAATTGTCAGACTACTTTAAATAAAGTTGCCGTAAATATAAGATTGGACATGAAAACGGAAATGTGCAAACGGCTTCTATCTTTAAAGATTGATAGCGCATCAAGGCTCTCGTGCAATATTTTTGGAATCAGTGTACAATTCATTAAGGAAGACGAAATCAGATCCCTAATTTTAGGAATGGTAGAACTAAAAGGCATCGGCGCAAGTGCCTCAAATAATCTCGCTGCAGAAATTTTAAAAACTTTGAAAAAATACGATATAAACCTCAACCAGATAATTTCAATAACTTCCGATAACGGAGCAAATATCCTAAAAACAACAAAAATTTTATCGAGCTATAATATTAGCGGGGTACATGAAGAAGACAGAAATAATACATATTTAAACAACATTAACAATCTAGAAAGTCCAACGAATCTTCGTGTTGAGCACATTCAAATTTGTAGATGTGCAGCCCACACTGCTCAATTATTTGCCCTTGATGTCACGAAAGATACGGAAATAAAATGCTTTTTACTGAGCTGCAGAAATTTTACAAAGTTTATTCGGAAACCTGCCACTTTCGAATTGCGCAATGTTAAACTTCCTCAACTCGATAGTTCCACCAGATGGGGTTCAACGTACAAAATGATTCACACTCTACTGGCTGCAAAAGATCCCTTGATTGCTGTTGAATCTATCGCAAATATAACCATCGACGAAAACTTTGACAGCAACGATTTTCTTTGGGATTTTATGGAATGTTATGACGCCGTGTTCGCTCCTTTACAAGACGCAATAATAAAATTCCAAGCAGAGCATTTGCATTTCGGAAATTTTTATGCTCTATGGCTAAAATGCAAAATGGTTACCGGCAAAATAGTACAAAATTCAGCCAAAGACATACTTAAAAAAATTGGAAACAAAGTTCTGGAAAGCATTGAGAAACGAACATCCAAACTACTAGAAAACGAAAGTCTTAACGCGTGCCTATTCCTGGATCCAAGGTTCCATCATACCTTGAGTTCAGAAAAAACACATACTGCGGCTTCAGAAGATATTACTGGGGATAACAATTTTGTGGCAAATAACAGTATCTTTAAAGATGAAGCAGAAGAAATGCTAAATTCATTTTTGATTGAAAAACTTCAAACGGCCTCCGGTGTGATCGTTTATACTAGGTTTGTTCGTCGAGCAAAAAATTTGTACGAATTTGTACGAATTATCACGATTTTTGCCCAAATCGCGTTCGTGCAGACCAAAAAATTATCCAACACTCAAAAATTGTGAGAGCAAAGTGACAGCTCTCTTGGAGAGAAAAATTTTTTCCAGCAAGAATTTGCAAACACGAAAAACATGTGGTTGTGGCGCATGGTTGCATTTTTGTCTACAATAATTTGATCAAATTAGTTCGTTAAATTTAAAAATTTATAAACACGAGCGATTTTTTTATGAAAAAAGGAAGTAAATAATTGTTGATAGAATTAATTTAGTTAATTCCAATGATTTGAACTTAATTCGGCTGAAAAAAATGGTATTCGCAATCGAAATGCAATTGCAACCAGAGTCGATTTAAGAAACCCGACAGCTAGTACGATGAAGAAATTGAAATGTATGTTAAAGAAAGTCAGAACAACAAGAAATATACATGTATATCCTGTTTTTGGCCATCCGAAAGAATTTTAAAAATTCTATACAAATTTTTTATGTTTTAAATGCAACCGTGGACGCCAGCTGGCAGCGAAACTTGCAAATTCCTGCAAATTTGCGTTCGTGCAGAAATTTTCAAGTTTCTCAACATGAGAGAGAATTTGAGAGAATTTTTTCTTACTCTCTGATATTTTGAGTGTTGGATAATTCTTGCTGGATTTTCGACGAACAAACCTACTGACGTGCACTCAAAAATAGGAAATCTGCACCTTCCATTTCTGCAAAGCGACACCGACGTACTGCAATTTTGGAAAGAGGAAGCATTCCGAACCTGAATGCTATGCTTTAAGCAATGTTTGTTTCGGCATTCCTCCAACTCAGGTGGGCAGTAGCTGATCTTATTCATGCGAATTTTCATCTCAATGCTTATGTTTGTATTGATTTTTTTTCACAGGTTGCCATAGAACGAGCCTTTTCATCCTTAAAGCTCATTTTAACTGACAATCGCAACCGAATGAAGCACGAGACATTAGAAGATAAACTATTAGTGAAGCTAAACTCGACATTTTTAAACGACGCAATTAATAATTTGCCACTTTGTGAAGATGAGATTTCAGAGGATTACTAAGATTAACATCTTTCTTATATACCTTTTTAACTTTTGATTAACTTTTGTTTTACTTTTGAATACTTTTTTAAGGATGTTATAAACAAAGTGTATTAATACCTACCTATACTACTGAATAAATATCTGCAATACAAACTACATATTGGTTATACTTCTTTTTCTCAATATTTGAAGACTTTAGTCTTTTATTTTATTTGCCTAAAGAAAGCTGATCAGACCTTGTACATAACACAGAACTCATGGTGTAATGAACTGAAGGTGGCGCATTCCCGAAACCGCTACTTTGGTTTTGCCGACTTTGACGTTTATGGCAATACATAAACAAACTTTTTGTTTACAAACAAGTGCAAACGTATTGCAAACGTATTGTGTACTTTCAAGTGAAAAATCGAAGTAATTCGTGCGTTCTGAAGTAAAAAACGTTTTATTTGGAATAAAAACCTTATAAAAATGTCGTGTCGTGTGTTAAATTTCAGCAGCCGTAGGGGTAAAGCCCCCAAATGCAGTTTTTTATTGTTTCCCCGCGACGATGCCTTAGCCAGAAAGTGGGTAGAGTTCTGCCGGTAGGAGAAGCCATACAATTTAGACACCAGCGTAATATGCATGAAGCACTTTACGGACCACTTTTAAACACGATATGTTAAGTTGAAAACGTTGAAATACCACAAATTACAAATTAAAATCGGAGGTAATCAAGCATCGACCACTTTCTGCAGAAAAACATGCGCTGCGACAAGATATTATCACTTTTTCGGCACCTGCAATACAAACACAAAAATTCTAAACAGTTAATTAACAAGTAATTTTTAGCAAAAAAAAACCGACTTCAACTCTCATATAAAAAAAATATATATATATATATCTCATGATCCACTGATCGGATCTTAACCAGATTAGTATGGGACCACCTCTGAGACACTACCTTTCCGATGCAAAATAATTATCGAAATCGGTTGACGTGGTCCAAAGTTATGCGGTAACATACATAAAAAAAAAAAAAAATATTCCGACGAACTGATAACCTCCTCCATTTTTGGAAGTCGGTTAATAAGACCTATTCTTTTGAACACATTTCAAGAGTGGATGTATATTTTTTGTTAACGTTGTGCTTAATTAAATGTCATTCTGCGGGAATGCGCAATCTTGTATTCTATCGTTCTTGCACACAACTGGTGATACTTCTAAATATCATTCTACTTGCGAGCATACTTACATATGTACAGTGGGGAGAAAAAATGAGTACATGGTGATTTTTGCTAAATATTTGCAAGGTTTTTAAAGTTTGATGTAATGTGGAACGATTTTCCGTCATCCCTTGTCAAATTTGGTTTGGAGACAAACCGGTTTCGGCGCTGTGCCATCTTCAGTGTCATTTTTCGTTCTTTCGTGAAGATGGCACAACGCCGAAACCGGTTTGTCTCTAAACCAAATTTGACAAGGGATGACGGCAAATCGTTCCACATTACATCACACTCCTACCCTGTCGGAAACACCAACAACGAAAATGAGTTTTTAAAGTTGTTTTCATAAAAATATGAAAGCCATATAAATCATATTTAAAAAATTATAAAGAGCTTAGAAAAATGTAAAAGATGTTCATTAAAATTTTGAGCTTTTTAATCTGATAATATAATTTTTTTAGTATGCAGTTTTCTACCCCATTACATTTTAGTACAACAAAGTGCAAGTTTTAAGCGGCTGCAAAATCGCGTTGATTTTTAATATGTTTCTTTTTGCTGACTGCTTTTTGCACTTTTTTCTATACGAGCCTGAATTTCTTACGGAAGAAAATGCTCCCTACTGTAAGTGATTTTCGCCTTAATAATAATAGTGGAAATGAAAAGTTATCTTAGCTTGTATATTTAACTAGAGGCTTTGCAAGTTCTTATCTACATACATACATATGTATTTGTGCGATGAAAATCATGAGTACATGTTTATAC
>NW_016164049.1:10342-18589 GCF_001687245.7 Rhagoletis zephyria | reverse complement strand
TTAGCATTTAGATTCTTAATGCAAAAATGGAGTTGCATTTAGTTGCATTTAGGTGACGAATTTTGTATGGATAAATGTACATTTAGAGTAGCATTTAGAGCTAAATGCGCTAAATGTGCTTTTACGCGTAAGCAAAAACAGCCTATTAGCCTAATTTTGACAGTTGTTTGACTGCAAATAGGGGCAAAGTAAGTTTTTACCTCTTTCTGATTGGCTGAAGGAGAAAATTTCTGATGCTGAATGGCAATTCCCCTTGTTTAGGGCTGCCAGATATCTCTGTTGCCAAACCGGGACACTTTAGGGCTCCCTTCCCTTTCATTTCGACGTGCGAAAGGATGTAGTGAAATTTTATTTTGACAGACAAAAACATGAGATCATGTGATCATTACAACGTACGCCAAGAAAACAAAACAACTTATTACAACTAAACATGATACAAATATTTATAAGGTACAATCGCTGAGAGCCAACTTTAGGAATTTTGACGTTTGATAGCATTTTGAAAATTTCTCTCGCCGTCATTTCGCATTTGTTTGTTTTTATTTTAACACAAACAAAAGAAATATATTTCTGTCGAAACAACAAAATTTGAATATACATACATAGTATGTATGTAAACAAATAAATGGAAGCAATTTNATTTTGAAAATTTCTCTCGCCGTCATTTCGCATTTGTTTGTTTTTATTTTAACACAAACAAAAGAAATATATTTCTGTCGAAACAACAAAATTTGAATATACATACATACATAGTATGTATGTAAACAAATAAATGGAAGCAATTTTCTGTAATGGACTTCTGCACGCATGTTAAGGCGAAGCTTTTGGCATGCATTTGAAGATATTTTACCTTAAAGGCACTGCACTTTTGCAAAGAACTATCTTGTGCTTACATTGGATCAGGTGGTGTGGCAAAAAATTAGTCGAGTATACATAGGGGCACTTTGGCAAATCCGTTTTCATAACACCACAAACCTCGATCCATTTTTGCTGTATATACGATAGTTGCGGGAACTTGAGGATCTTTAGATTGCTTTGCTTGCAGAGGAAAAGGAATTTGGGCAGCCGTTAAAGCAGCAACTAATTTTTCGTTTCCAATTTTTTTAGTTTTTTCAACTTCTGAATAAATAAATATTCCAAATCATAAATATTCATTTGTTTATTATAGGGCTGTGCGCTTAATTGATTACTCAAAATTTTAATTAATCATAAAGTAAATAACTCAGTTATTCGATTAATTAGAAATTATGATTGCTCAAAAGTTCAGTTACTCGAGTAATCAAGATTTTTGATAAACCAAAAAAACAAAATATTTGCTTTATGATTAATCAACATTTCGAGTAAAATGAGTGATCAACATTTCAACTCTTTACATATGTATAAAGCATGGTTGCCACAATTGGTAACTTTCTACCAAAATTGGTAACTTTTAAAGGGTTTGGTAACTTGGTAACTTTTATTTCATTTTGGTAACTTTTGCAACTAAACGTCTATTTGCATTACTAGAAAGAAATTAATTATGTTTTGAATGTGCGTAATAATAAAAACCCTTCGAGTTTCAGTGGCAGCACTACTGACACTTCTACAAAATTACTTCGATAAAATTAGAGTCATCTCATATTCGAATACTGGAAATATTTGAATTACAGTGGCAGCACCAAGGGCTGCACTTCCAAAACAACTTTCGATTTTTTGCGATCAATTTTGAATTCTACCCTCTCACATTTTAATATTGTTCATCTGGCAATTTTTGGTAAGGTCCATAAATCGTTTTGATTATTCCGGCACAAAAAAAAATGGCGCGTGCTTTTTACCAGACCCGCCTATGGACATGTGTACCGACATGTACAGTAAATTATGAAAAACCGACAAAATAGCAAAAAAAATTAGCAGTTTTCGTAATTTACTCGAAACGGACGGTTAAAAGCACCCGCCACTTTTTTTTGTGTACCGGTGCTATTATTCCGTGAGTCGCAGGTCCAAGCAGTGATGCCAGATTGTGGGTAATTTCCCTATTTGAGGGATATTTTGCAACAAAAATTATTAAGAGGGAAAAAAGGGACATTTCCTTTAAAAAAGGGAATTTTCATGTAACATAATTATCCATACATAATTGTTCAGAATTCGACTAAGAATAATCGGAACTCTTACATAAATATAACTAATCGCCCATTAAGCACACTCGTACTGTGCTGTCAATCAATATTTTCATTCGTACTGTACTTTGGTATAATTTCTCTAGTACACATCACTATGAAATTCATACAAACATGTGATGGCATTTATAGCCATAATCTATGTATACATTTTGGATTTGCCTGCAACTATAGGAATACATTCAGAAGATCATTTTTTTTGGAATATTTAACCGATTTCTGATGTCCGCTGCAAAGAAAAAACGTTTTCAAATATGCGGGTTGGAGGAAGAAGAGTTCCGTGGCTTGTTGGATTCTGTGGCGGACGATCCATTCAAAGCATTTTGCAAGGCGTGCAATACAAAGATACAAAGTAGAGGTGTCAAACTATCGATGGTACTATCGATAGTATCGATAGTTTTATTTTTTTGTCCCTATAGATGAGTAGTGATAGTTTTTCTCAAAAAAGTTTAAACCATCGATATTACTAGTTGACTATCGATAGTTTAAAACCTCTAGCACAGCCGATTTTATTAATAATGTCTCCATGTAGCTGCGCGTCAGTTCTCTAAGTTTGTAAATTTTTTATTATAATTGATACTTTCATTGTGATTCCTCCTTTAATGGCCGTTTTCTCAAGCAACATGTGTCCTAATTTGTTTTTAGTGAAATGCATTTGTCATTCTGCTGCATTGGTGGCTTCATACGCTTGTAAAGAGCTACCAAAAGAATGCGAGGAGCTCATGAGAGGTATCTCTACATATGTTTCAGAAAGTGGAAAGAGCTGTTCGGAGCTAAAGGAATTTCAAGAATATTTGGGTTTGGAATCAAAGATAATTCTAAAACCCGCAAAAACTCGTTGGCTTTCTTTACATCCTTGTGTAGATAGAATTTTAGAAAATTGGGAGCCCCTTAAAAGCTATTTTCGCATAGCCTCTTTTAAAGATAAACGTAAAAAGGCTGACACAATTTATGAAGAGTTGGAAAGAATTGAAAACAAGGCTTGTTTTTGTTTTCTCAAATATGTTCTTAACTTTTTCAATGAGTTTAACGCATTGTTTCAAAGCCGAAAAATGCTCATTTACCGATTAGCACAAGAAAGGGGTGGGGTTTAGTACCGCTCACAACTATTTCGGGCTATTCCGTCCAAATGGGTGGCCCGATCCAAAAAAAAATTTCACACACTTGTAGCCAAGGGTCCACGCAATATTTTAACACTCACTTTAGTAAATTTTGGTTACTAATTTATTTACAAATTGGGTTTGAAATATGCCCTTTTTTGTAAAATTCGGAAATTAGCGTACATTTATCACTCCTATTCTGCTTAAATTAGCCACTTTACCAATATATTTTTGTATTCCCCTTCACTTTACACTTTACTTGATTTGTTATAACTTGCTTTACGACTTTAATATTAACCAATTCATCACAATTCATTAAATAAAAACACCTTCAAAATCACGCGTCTGACTTTGGTTGCATATGCAAATTAAATGGCGGAGTTCAGCTGTCAAACTCCAAAATATGCAAAAGAATGAGAGACAAAAGAAGATAGGATATAACCCAGTAAGCATTAAAAATATACAAAGGTGTTCTCTGCAAAAGGTGTTCAGCTCCTTTTCTTCGCAAAACAGAAAGGAGAATTCTACTGCCTGAGGGTTATAATCCCTAAGTGCGGCCGAAGGCCGCCTACGCAGAAAGGTGTTCTCTGCAAAAGGTGTTCAGCCCCCCTTCTTTGGCAACACAGAAAGGAGAATTCTACTGCCTGAGGGTTATAATCCCTAAGTGCGGCCGAAGGCCGCCTACGCAGAAAGGTGTTCTCTGCAAAAGGTGTTCAGCCCCCCTTCTTTGGCAACACAGAAAGGAGAATTCTACTGCCTGAGGGTTATAATCCCTAAGTGCGGCCGAAGGCCGCTTACGTAGAAAGGAATTCTACGCAAAAATACATTTGTTAAAAAGAACATTTTTTTTTATAAAAACTTTTTTTTTCTATTTTTAATTAACTTTTTATTCTTTATTCAAAATCCCCCCATATCTAATTTGGCATAATTTCTTTTATTAAAAAATCCCACGGTTTCTGTTAGTTGGGTCATATTCCACTTCAAACTGCTCAGTTTGCCTAAGAAAAATCCGTTTTTCCCCCTTTTTCAAACGGTTCCCTAGGTGCCTGTGGGAGGAGTCCAAGGGAGGGGTTCCCCTTTTTAGAAAGCGGCGACTTTCTATTGGGGGGAGTTTAACAGAAACACAAAAAAAAGATTTAAAAAAGTTACCTGTAGATGTGATGTGGAGTCAAATTATAAATTTAAAAAATTATAATGACAACTTTTTGTTTAATAATCTTAAGGAATTGGTTGAGATTGTTCTCACATTACCCCATTCAAACGCTGAATCAGAAAGAATATTTTTAATTGTAACTGATGTTAAATGTAAAAAGCGGAACAAATTATCTAATGAAATGCTAAATAGTATATGTAAAATAAGAGTTGCTTTTGAATCAAAAGAAGTCAAGTGCTTTAACTTTAATGTTACCAAAAATCATATTCGCTTACACAATGCGAATAACTTGTACAATTGTCAATAAGTATTCAACAATAACAAAACATACGTAACATATGTAAATATATGTACCTATATGTACATATGAAAGTTACATTTTTACTACCGACATATGTATATGTTTTGAGCTCTGTGGGAATTTTGTGGGATACATTTTTAAGATGTGAGAAATTGAGGGATTTTTTCCCGATTTTCGTGGGCTTTTTGACAGAGAATGTCTGGCATCACTGGGTCCAAGTATCGGCACATTCCGAACGAAAAATTACACTGAAAATGTCTCCAAACCAAATTTGACAAGGGATGATGGAAAATCGTTCCACATTAAATCATACTCCAACAGCGAAAATGAGAATAACGGCACATGCAGTAATTAATTGATAGAAAAATATTTTCTAATAAAAAGAATTATTATAATTGTCAATAGCATTTTCAATCTTGATAATTTATCAAGAAAATAGATTTAAACTTCTGTGCTAGAACTGGGAGTTCTTGATAAATAATCAAAAATTGACAAATTATAAAAATATTGAATTTATTAAGTGCACAGAATCGGGCTATAAGTATATACATATTTGTTATGAAATATAGCAGTGTTATTCAGTGTATTTTTTTCTCAGTGAAGAAGTGAAGATTTGGTAACTTTTGGTAACTTTTCTTAAGAGATTTTGGTAGAAAAAAGTTTTGGCGAGTGGCAACCATGGTATAAAGTAGTTAAAGTTCCTTGATACTTTGAAAACAAAGTTTCTGTTTTCAAAAATTAAAACGAAAAATTTTTTTCATAAAGAGAATGTAGAAAAGAAAATAAGCATTTTCCAAAGCAAACTCTTTTAACGAGCAAAATAATTTTTTTTGAGTAATCATATTTCAAGTAACTCGATTAATCATCGTTTTGAGTAATCAAAATCTTGATTACTCGAGTAATTGATTAACCGAATAATTGATTAACCAACTTGCTCGAGTAATCGAAATATTTGTACATATCATGCAACTAAAACACAGAGAATTTTTCACAATGCATGAACCTTTTTTATTCTTTATATACAGTTTATACTAAATATATGAAAAAAAATAAAAATTAAATTGTTAAAATTTGTGCTAAACTCGGGAAAATTCAATAAATTTGCATACAAATTTGCAACATTCTAATCAGACTTTTTATAAAAATTTTTAAAATGAAGTTTTGCAGCCCATTAAATTTTAGTTGATTTTTGGTATTGTTTTTACTGAGAGTTTCTTCCATACAAACTATGTTCGATAATTCTTTTTATATGGAAGACACTGTCAGCAAAAAAAAATAAATGCTAAAAATCAACGAAATTTGCTGGCAACTTCAGACTTGCACTTTATTAATTGGCTCATAAGAAATTGTGATCTGATGAAAGAGCCTCCGAGCCGATAATTTTGTCCGGCACTGTACTTATAAGTACTCTAGGTTTCATGAAAGAAAAAAATTTAAGTACAAGATAACATTAAAATATCAGTCATATTTTTCGTTGCTGTGAACTTGTTTCAAAACTTCTGTCTTTACCTTAATATAATTGTAAAACTCTGTGCACGTCATTTTGAACGTATTTAGGTACATATACTAATCATCAACTATTGCTTGTGCAAAGTTCAACTATCTCGAAATGTAACTATTTCACAAATTAAACCGGTGCACTGAGAGAAAGAAGTTTAGAATTAAAAAAGCGCGCTAAAAAAAAATATACGCATATAAAAGAGCACCAACCCAACTCGTAATACATATAAGTATACAAATTTTAGTATTTAGTATAGAAATATTCAATTCAAATACGCCCATATTAAAATGAAGCGATTTGCAATTACCGATTGCTTTTTCATAATTAAGTTAAAAAAATATTTAAATTCCATGCTGGTTGTAATGGGAATTGAACCCTGACCCTCTGGAAATTAGCAAATTGTGGCAAGCATCTTCGCGCACTCAGCTACAGCCAGACATGTAAATGTGCATTTAAATGTTGAGTTTGAATCAACACCACGCGTGCGTGTTATGAAAGTATTATTTTTAAATACGAACATTTTTAAACGATAATCAAATAGAAACTATTCATGTTTACTATGCGTTATTTCCCTCAGTGAATTCATAAAATTTTTCTGAATATTACAACGCGTTTTTTCTCTTAGTGTAGTGATTTTTGAACTTTTATTCAAATTTGTGCAATCAAATCAAAAACCGGGACACTAAAACGAAACCCGGGACATTTTAAGGTTGGATCGGGACACCGGGACAAATAGTCTAAAACCGGGACATGTCCGGGAAAACCGGGACATTTGGCAGCCCTACCCTTGTTCAATATACAAGCCAAGATAGCTTTTCATAAGCCAATATAATTATGTTGGGTAAGTCCTCCATACAAAATAAGCTAATAGCTTAAATTTCTGGACAAATAAAACACGGCTATAGTTGAGTTTTGTCTTGTGCAGAGTTTGCATGAAGCGAAACAGACATTTCTTTGCTGTTATTTATTCTCCACTACTACAGCGATGTAAAATTAGGTCTGTGCTGCACAGCGGCAACTTTTTTTTCACGAACTTCATCTTTATGACATAAAGGAAAAGCTGAAGATCAATGTATGTATGTATGCCACACCAAGAAGCTTACAGTGAGCATGAGCCGATATCGCAGCAAGCAGCATTTTGAAGTAAAAAAAAAAAACAGTTGCCAAACGACCCTGCAAAAAATGGGACTAATCCGGGATGACTCCGGGAGCAATCGCAAAGGAGCATGCGACTAATACCACTTTTGATCTTTTTATATGGAATGAACTGTTCGCTTTTGTTCGAGCATGTCCTATGAAGAGACTAATACCCGAATGGATACAAAAAGCGCCTAGTCACTTTTAAAAATGAGATTCGAACTGGGGTGCTCAGTTTTGTTAGGCAAATACTCTCTCTGTGTGCCAACACCGCACATGAAATTTCATTGACTAAGTGCGTACATATCATTAAATCGTTAATAGTACCCGTTAGAGATGAGTTGGGGACTAATTGATCTCCAATTATACCCATAAGGGATGAGTCGAGACTAATTGACCTCCATTAGTACCCGTATGAGACTAGTTGCGACTAATTAATGCCCAATTGTACCCGATTGAGAGTAACCTCGGAATACTCTCTTTAGAGATTAGTCGCACAATTTTTTGCAGGGGAAATACACGCTGTACAGTGTTTGTTTGTTTTGAACGCAGCGCTGCTTATACATACATAAATTTCACTTCAGGCGCAGCGCTGCTTGTACATTAATTTCGCTTTGCGCATGCCTGAAGCTGGCAAAGGTTCTTCTTTTATTTTTGCGCTGTGCTAGCTGAGCATAAAATAAAATAATGTAAACAAGTAATTTTTAGCAAAAAAAAAAACCGACTTCAACTCTCATATAAAATAAATATATATATATATATCTCATGATCCGCTGATCGGATCTTAACCAGATTAGTATGGGACCACCTCTGAGACACTACCTTTCCGATGCAAAAAGAATTATCGAAATCGTTGACGTGGTCCAAAGTTATGCGGTAACATACATAAAAAAAAAAAA
>NW_016164049.1:3042-9058 GCF_001687245.7 Rhagoletis zephyria | reverse complement strand
GTGCAGCGAATTAAAATACAGCGGCTCCGCTGGCTTGGTCATGTCGTTCGAATGGACACCGACGCTCCAGCTCTGAAAGTATTCAACTCGGAACCCGCTGGTGGTAGCAGAGGAAGAGGGAGGCCCCCACTGCGATGGAAAGATCAGGTGGAGAAGGACTTGGCTTCACTTGGCGTTTCCAATTGGCGTCAGTTGGCACAGAGGAGAAACTACTGGCGTGCTTTGCTGAACTCGGCCAAAATCGCTTAGGCGGTTACAGCGCCAAAAAAGAAGAAGAAGAAGATTGTACATGTTAAATAAAAGCTTGTTTTTAAAAAATATTTTTTTTATATATTTTATTTTATTTTTATATTTTATTTTATAATTTTTAGTCCATTTATAAAAGCGTTGTATATTAAAAAGTGTTATTTAATTTTTATGTACAAAATTTTGCAATAGATATTAAAATAATTCAACTTGCAATGAAAGAGAACAGAAGACTATACAAGCAAAATGTTTGCTTACGTTTTATATAAACATACACATGTACATATAAAGAAATGGCGTGTCGTCCATTTCCGCTGTAGCATGGCATATATTTGGGCGCAATATTTAACTTCTTCTGGCGGGGCGACATCTGGAGTCTTCTAATTCCTACAACGAGGTTCATATCTAGACTAGGTTGATATCTAGAGTTTGCCGCAAATAGCTTTGCTACACTATGGCACAGTGGTTCGGATAGCAGATCTAGCTGGACGAAAGTCATTTTTTGTTTGTTTTTAAAATACTTAATGGTACTTGGAATACATTCCTGACAATACATTCAAATATAAATTGCATTTATTAAAGCATTAACATATGAAAACAAACAAAAAAAGGTAAGTCAACGCCGCCTATTTGAGAACTCTATTTTAAAATTTGAAATTTAACTGAAAAGATTGCTAATTGCACTCACAAATATTTGCGTAATTGCAAATTGACTTTATAAACAAAAAATTACACTTATTCCGCTATAGATTCAGAGGTCATGACGCAATTTATGTCCACATTGGTATAAGCAAATTTATTCTGAAAAATCGTCGTTTTGATTAATTAAAAAAATAAATTAAAGAGTAGGAAAAGTAAAGGCCGCCGAAGCCCGTTATAAAACCACTTTCATATTATTCTTTACACCTTCGCAAATGCAGAGGGTAAGTTCGATAACCAAGTCTAAATAATTGGCTTAGATATTTACATTTTAGTGACGGTATGTCAGATCTCAAAAGGGGTTGTGTGTTAAAACAGAAAAATACTTGAAGTAATGAAAACTTGGGTTATGTAAGAGTTAACAAAAAATAGTAACTCGCGAATTTTCTGCTTTCTGAAATTAAAAAATTATACAACAGGCATGCAAATCTTTAAGCGTTGTTATAAAGTTTTCTCTGAAATTTATTTGAGTTTCTTGCTGTGATCTTAAATTTTGGTCATGGTAAATAAAATCTTAAGAAGTGAGTTGTTTGACATTTGGAGAAGTGTTGCTGAAACTTCTAACTAAAACACAACAAGGTGTCCGTGATTATGTGATTAGTAAATTGAAAGAAATATCTGATGAAAATGCTCGTTCTGAAGTAAATAAAGTAAATGACTTTAGATTCGTAATCTGCAACCCAGAAAACGCGACCCAAAAATCCCCTAGGTAAGAAGTGGTGTAAAGATCCATCAACGAGTATTTGTTTAAATAGTTTCATCCAGCTAGATTTGCGATCCGAACCACCGTGTATCGCCGGCAGCTTTAACAATTTTATAGTGGTTTAACGTTCTTTGGCAAATTACGCTCTGTTAGCCCTAAAACTTACTATTTTTTTACCGCCTTTGAATCAAGATCCCTGGACCATATGGGGAATTCATTTATATTTTAAATTGCATTGCCATTGTGATTGGAACTATGCTAAAAATTTCAAGTCTCTAACTTGTCGGCAAGTTAGTTTAAAATCGATTGGAAATTTTCGCGATTTCCGCGGGATGACCAAGTCAAATAAAAGCTTATAAAAACGAGAAGATAATAAAGGGAAATATCGTCGCCTGGGAAAAGATTGTCGTATGTTAATTTCGGCAGGTTGTGGGAAATCGCGATTGAAGTTTGGAATGCAATTTCTCAAAAATGCAAAGATATATTTTCTCCAAAGTCAATGAAAATGTTACTAGTTCACAAAATTCTTAAATTATTCAATTTCTAATGTGTATGGTTAATTAGTTTTGAGTTTATGAAGGATTTTCTTTAGTAAAATTTTGTCGTGAGCGTCATTTGTTCACAATTTGCCAGCCACTTTGTATGAAATACGACAAAATGTGATCAAAATTTCTACCAAATTAACGACGCTTTTTACTCAATATCTCGGAAACTAAAGGAGGTATCCAAAAATGAAGAACGCCGTTTTTAAGATATTGATATATTGATAATATGACTGCACCACCAACTAAATTTTTACTAAATTATAGAAACATATTTAGTCATTATCTCGGAAACTAAAGGAGATATCTAAAAACTGATAGCACCAATATAAAGACCTTATTTCAAGATATATAACCGCATCTAGAACTAGAAGTCGTCAAAATGGCGCTTACGACAATATTTTACCCAGGCGACGATCACGGCTGCCACATTTGGTCACTTGTGACCAAAATAGGTAACTTTTTGAGTCCTTGGTAACTTGGCAATTTTTTTTTTTTTTTTTTTGGTAACTTTTGGTAAGTTTGCCATGTATAAAGTCAGACTATAAAAATTGGATTAATTTGATAAATTGAACTGTGGTTCAACACTGTGGTGACAACACTTCTAGGAACAATTGCGTTGATCAGGCAACACAGCGCTTATGGATATTTAAGTTGAAATTTATTTTTTATCTACAAAAAAGTCTATGGGAAAATACNGTTTAAATAGTTTCATCCAGCTAGATTTGCGATCCGAACCACCGTGTATCGCCGGCAGCTTTAACAATTTTATAGTGGTTTAACGTTCTTTGGCAAATTACGCTCTGTTAGCCCTAAAACTTACTATTTTTTTACCGCCTTTGAATCAAGATCCCTGGACCATATGGGGAATTCATTTATATTTTAAATTGCATTGCCATTGTGATTGGAACTATGCTAAAAATTTCAAGTCTCTAACTTGTCGGCAAGTTAGTTTAAAATCGATTGGAAATTTTCGCGATTTCCGCGGGATGACCAAGTCAAATAAAAGCTTATAAAAACGAGAAGATAATAAAGGGAAATATCGTCGCCTGGGAAAAGATTGTCGTATGTTAATTTCGGCAGGTTGTGGGAAATCGCGATTGAAGTTTGGAATGCAATTTCTCAAAAATGCAAAGATATATTTTCTCCAAAGTCAATGAAAATGTTACTAGTTCACAAAATTCTTAAATNTTTTTTTTTTTTTTTTGGTAACTTTTGGTAAGTTTGCCATGTATAAAGTCAGACTATAAAAATTGGATTAATTTGATAAATTGAACTGTGGTTCAACACTGTGGTGACAACACTTCTAGGAACAATTGCGTTGATCAGGCAACACAGCGCTTATGGATATTTAAGTTGAAATTTATTTTTTATCTACAAAAAAGTCTATGGGAAAATACTACAATAGGTTTAATCAGCAGCTTGTGTGATTTATTTAGCTCTTAAGTTTGACAAACCGCTTGAGTCGACTGGCATGCCGTTTTAATCTTCAGTAAATATACAAATTGGAAATAACACAATTAGGTGAGTTGATGGGCAGGTTTAATATTCTATTCAATTGGGAGTAGGACTTTCAACATCGATTTTTTCGATATCAGCGCCCGATAGCCGCCATATCGATTTTACATGCAATGAATTAAATCGATTCATGATATCGATACTTTCTTAAATATCGAACATTCCTAATCGCTAGGCAGTCTACTCGTTAATTTATCAGTGTGGGGCGCCTGTTACACGTTCAATATTTATTGTGATATTTGGATCGTGATCCATATTAATTGATTTCAAAATAGTGATGGGTCGCGCGGGAATGCTACATGTTCAATATTTATCGCGTCACTATTAACATGTTTTTGTGTCGAGAAGTTTAAAGTCCAATTGATGAAGCCTGGAAATCTTATCTTAATGTTATTTTATTGAAAATCATTTATAATTTTTATTATATGTATGGTGATGCCACATCTAATTTGTTCGAAATGCATGCAATTGATATCATGAAATATGCCACACGTTCAATACTTATTGATAGATATTTGATCCATATATAGAGGATATGAAAAAAGGAGGTTTGAACAGCAGTTTGTGCGGTGGATTTGGGCGTTTTAGCGCTTTGGAATATGCACTTAAGTCGAATTTTTAAATATTTTTTAAACGCGTGCGTTGCAAAAATATTTATGTGTTGTTTTTTGTTTCACAAATTTTTTTTATATTCTTCTTTATACGCAGATTGAATAAAAATGTATTTACTCAGCTAGTAAAATTGTCGGAAATATGTTAGATATCCGTCAGACTCGTCGGCAAAAAAGTCAGAAATCTGTGTGATTTTGGCCGATATCGGTCAGAGAAGCGTATGGAGAGATTGACAGGAAGTCTAAACGACACAACGTGGGAAATTCTGACTTAATTACCAACGATTCTGACGGATATCTAACAGAAGTCTGACCAAAATATGGAAAATAAGAATGATAATTATCATACGTGTATGCCCGAAATCGGACATAATTCGATCAGACATATCGGATAAGAAAATAAATGAAATTCTCCAAACATTTGGCCCAGAAATCTATACATAACCTGTAAGACTCTCTCTCTTGTCTAAATAGTCAACTTTTTATTCCGACTTGTCTGATATCAGAAATTGTCTGGCAAATGTGCTAGCTGGGTATATACGTATGTGAATGTATCTAGTTATTATATGCGGCCTTGAGCGCTAGAGTAGCTTAACTGACATTTCAAAAAAAGTTGAGGTGCAGCTTAAAATGCTTTACCAGAATCGAAACGGTAATAGCCCGAGGCACGCCCTTTAAGTTTTCTTTTACTATAATATGTAGCATCACGTAGGTGGTAACCGCATTTATTTTTTATATATCCTTCTTTCTCATATTACTAAAAAAATTTTGTAAAATGAATTTCTATAGTTTTCTTTTAATAAACCATTTATTGTGCCCATGTCTTATTTATGGCAAATAAATGAGGTTTGTTTTTACAGTTTATTGTATAATAAAACGTCGTTTTTGACTTGGTAACTTTTAGGTAACTTTTTTTGTAAATTCTGATCAGAAAATTTTTTGTCGTGGGGTAACCGTGGTGACGATATGTATGTGGTTTGTTTTGATGCTCTCGAAACACAAACGCGTGAAAGGCAAACGGTCTAGCAATGCGTGGTATTGTTGTGGTATTGTTGATCAACTTAATACTTTAATTCAGGCTTGGACACTTTTGCCCGTATGGGCTTTTGGGCAAACATGACGGGGGCAACGAATCTTACTAATAGACGTATACCAATGAGAGCCACTGCACACGCATTCTGGAGTAAAAGGGCCCACTCTCCCAAACGTACACCACATACATGATGCAATAATACAAGGTGGTATCAATTGTGACAGCTTGATTTGACACTGCCTTCTTCTTCTTCTTAATTGGCGCTGTAACCGCCGAAGCGATTTTGGCCGAGTCCAAAACAGCACGCCAGTCATTTCTCTTCTGTGCTAACTGACGCCAATTGAAAATGCTAAGTGAAGCCAAGTCCTTCTCCACCTGGTCTTTCCAACGCAGAGGAGGCCTTCCTCTTCCTCTGTTACCAGCATCGCGGCCCGCGCTGAATATTTTCAGAGCAGGAGCGTTTCTGTCCATCCGAACGACATGGCCAAGCCAGCGGAGCCGCTGAATTTTAATTCGCTGCACTATGTCTATATCGTTGTAAAGCTCATACAGCTCATCGTTAAATCGTCTGCGATATTCGCCATCACCAACGCGTAAAGGTCCGTAAATCTTTCGCAGAATCTTTCTCTCGAAAACTCCAAGAGCCGCCTCATCAGATGCTTTC
>NW_016164049.1:0-2706 GCF_001687245.7 Rhagoletis zephyria | reverse complement strand
GGTCTTTTCCAAGATTTGGCGTATTGTGAATACCTGATCTATGGTGGATTTTCCAGGCCTAAAGCCACACTGATAAGGTCCAATCAGCTCGTTGACGGTGGGCTTCAGTCTTTCGCACAATACGCTCGATAAGACCTTGTAACCTATGCTTAGAAGGCTAATTCCGCGGTAGTTGGCGCGTATGGCGGGGTCGCCTTTCTTGTGGATTGGGCAGAGCACACTTAAATTCCAGTCGTCGGGCATGCGTTCATCTGACCATATTCTGCATACGAGCTGATGCATGCACCTCATCACTTTGACACTGCCTTAGCTCAGTAGAATGAGAAGAAAAACGGGAAGAAATTAAGCCCCATTTGGGGAAAAAATATAAAATTTCACATTTTTTCCTAAACAAAATTTGCTTTTTTATAGTATATTCGTAATGAAATGAAATAAGATAAGATAAAATACCTTTTTAAGAAAAAAAATGTGTATACTGAGAAAAAATAAAAAACTATTCAACTATATTATTAGACAAAGAGTTGTTAAAGAAGTAACACTGTCTCACCTAAGGCAGTCAATATGGCGGAATTAGACCGAGAAGATGCCAACCGATAACACCATGTATTATTGCATCATGCACCACATACAGTCCTCGTCATTTGAATAGCTCAACCTTTTAATACTTAGTATTTACATTTTTAATTTTGTTTATTTAATATTCATTGCATCCGATTTTAAAACTTTATACAGAGCTAAAAAAATGTCAACAAAGGGGTACAATAAAGTACAAGTTTCAAGTGTCTGTAAAATAGCGGTGATTTTTGACAATTTTTTCGGTGATGTTGCTGCGCATTTTCTCTCATACAAAGTATGCTCGACAAAATTTTTATATGGAACAAAATGCGCAGCACCGTCAATAAAAAATAAAAAAAAATTCAATAATCAGGGCTATTTTAGAGTCTCTTGAAACTTGCACTTTATTACACTATAATTGAATGGGCTACAAAACTGCATATCCGAAATTTTTCTAAAAATATTATTAACTTCCCAATTTTCCACAGGGCGAAGACAACGTCGTTACGACGTCGCTCTGGCGAAGTCGTTTTGGTGAACTCGAAACGACGTCGTTACGACGTCACTCTGGTTGAGTTGTTTGGGTGAACTCTAAACGACGTCGTTACGACGTCACTCTGGTGAAACCGTTTGGGTGAACTCGAAACGACGTCGTTACGATGTCGCTCTGGTGAAACCGTTACGACGTCGCACAGTGCTTCCCTTCCATATAAAATGTGGGCAAAAATAGAATTATGGACGTATTTAAATGAAAATTCTCTTCTTAGTAAAATTGAAGACGCTAAATTCAAAAATGCAATTTATTTTTGGATAGCTTTCATACTTTCACAGTAAATGCAGTTTGAAGTTGAAAATGTGGGTTCTTGTGGCTTTTACATAGGTATATACATATAGTTCGTTCTATTTTCAAAAGTGAGGTGTCAAATGACAGGGCTTGGCCTGTAGATGTGCAATAAAGTTTTTCAACTTTGAAAAGGGTTGCCACCTGTTACAAATTTTATTAAAATTATTTAATAAGTTAAATGAATTAGATATTACAATGTGGGTATAAAGTGAACTAGTTTTGAAAATACTTTACTTGCCACATATTTAAAAAACCAAATTCGCTTTAATTAAGGGAAAAAGGTAACTGAAATATGTATGACAATATAAGTATCAGAAAAATGTGGCAACCCTATTCGTCATATTTTTAAGCTAAAACCTTCTTAAACCTCTTTCGTCTGGCTCCCTTATGGTGATACCTATTTCAATTACCTAATTCCTTTAATTCAAGTGAAATTTGATTTTTTAAACAGGTGGCAACTCGCTGCATGTAGTTAAGACACATTTCGATTGATACCCATCTCTTAATAATTCATTTAACTTATAAAAAAAACTTGAATGTAATTTTTTAACTATCTAATTTTTTAACGGGTGGAAACTCCTAAAAAAAAATAAACCTTCTATTATCTACAGGTCAAGCTTTTTAATCTGACACTTCATTTTTGAAAATGGAACAAATCGTGCAGATCTCAAAGCACTGCCAAAAAATGGAAAAATAATTGTATGCATTAGTGAAAAACGCATTACTTCAGAAAGTGCAAAAAATGAGCAGGTTTTTATTTCTTCTGTTGAAAACTAAAAGCCCGTACTATTTAATAAAATAATAAAAAAATAACCTATTTTTACATATATTTTTTATTCATTCCATTAAAATTTACAATTTTTTTAAATTTTGTTTAAAAAAAAATTATTTTCTGGAATACCGTATAATTTTGTTCTAAAATTTTAATTGCTGTAATTCTCTACCATCCATATGGAAATAAGAAACGTCAAACCAACATTTTATTTCAAAGAATATATTTTACGATTTGACTGTCAACCTGTGCGGACGTGTTTTTTAATCGCTCCGCCGAGAAATTATTAATAATTCACGTAAAGCAAAGAAAAAAAAAAACAAAAACAGAACCAACGCGAAAAGACAATACTAGGCATAAATAAGCTTTCTGCTTATTTGCCTATAATTATAAATTACTTTTTCAGAATTTTCGCAATGCCGAGAGAAATTCAAATGAATGTGCCAACATGCAATAAAATAAAAGCAGCTCCGGCCCCACCGAACTAGCCTAGCAACAAGCACAGTAACAACGGTAAGCGCAGCTCTCACAACAA
>NW_016164048.1:30591-33521 GCF_001687245.7 Rhagoletis zephyria | reverse complement strand
AGAATAAAAATTGTTGCATATATTGTGAAAAATTTGTTGTGCCAATACTGTGTTCCGGCAGAGTATGTATGTAATTTTACTTGATTGAACTTCCAAGATTTGCCTTGTTCATTTTTAAAACATCAAAGAGTAAAAATCGTCTGAGCATCTGTTAAGAAGATCGAAAAGCGGCAGAAATGTTTTTTCTTTTTGTGAAATGAGTTACTATCGCTTTAACAACTTCCAATAGTGACGAAGAAGTGAATCGCGGCGGTAGGCGATAAAATTCTCTTCCAATGGCTGGCAGGGATATGTTTATCACCTTTATATATTAAAAGAAGAAAAACGCCTAATGTTTAGGCAGGTTCTGCAATGCAAGTCAATTTCAACCCCTGCCAATTTGAATTCAAAGCGAGTTTGATTGAAATTCACTCGAAAGTGAATTTCAAAACTTTCCTGGTTAGTTTTCGTTTTTCAAATTTTTCTTTTAATCTAGTTATATAAGTATCTACATAAATATCTAAGATAGTTACCTTAATATCATTCATAAATAAAAATTGATGCTTTTAAAATTTCAGATGTTTAAATTTTTCTACAAGGTTCCATTATAAGAAGGACGTATTTCAATGAGAAGGCGCATTTCCTGCGTGAGTTTTTCTTTATCAGAAATTCGGAGTAGTGATCGAAGGAATACACCACACCGAGCCAGAAGCCACCAGTCGTCCACGAAAAGGCGAAAAGCAAAACGAAAAATAAAAGCGAAAACGAAAAGATAAGCAAAAATATGAAAAGCACTATACAGAGGGGTTGCTTGCTTTTTTTTTGCTCTGACACCAGCACGCCTCTGCTCGAAATATTTAATGTTTATACACCCTCTGCTCGGCGGGATATCACACTGACTCTAGCATCAGACCCTCTGCATATGGTCATCTCGATTGATAAACCTGCTAACTTTGCTTCCGCGGAACGCCGAAACTACGTACCCTTTAGCAAAGCTGGTTCATTCTGGTGAACGTAAATTCCGCAAAGTTGTCATTGCTGCTGCAGCCCGATTGTTGGATATATCCCAAATTTTCAGCTGAAGCGGTTGTACTATTGGATGAGCGTGATAGCCCTTGCCAGGCCGATCCCGGAAATCCTCGCCTTAGGAATCTCAGCACGGAGATTTGGCAACTCGTAAACCTCCATATATGGAAGAAGTGGGCGGAGCATCTGTAGACTTGCGACTTCGCCAACGGCGACCGGGAGGTAAATGCCCAATCCGACGAAGCGCGACGACAGAGTCGAAATCTCTTTCGACGACCGCTTTAGCCGACAATTTACACTGCATCTTCCGGCGGACGAAGCCAAACGTCGAGTGACCAGAACGCTGGACAAACTGCCAACTTGCAGTGCAGTGTTATTTTAACCAGCGGTGAAGCTCAAGTAGCCATCGGGAAGGCGAAAGTTTCCAAAGCCATAGGTACCGACAGAATATGCATGCTGATGCCCACAAAATTGGGCCAGTGGGAGTTGACCACCTTACCAAGGTATTCAATCTGTATGTGGCCACCCTCATCATTCCGGACATCTGGAAAATGGGGAGACCGGGGAAACCCGCCAACAAAGGGGTCCTAGCGCCCGATAACCCTCCTTTCCCCTGTAGCGAAGACACTTGAGGCAATAACAACACTTAACGCCATAAACACCCAAATAACTCGTGGCCTTAACCGACACCGCCCCTGTGAGAGAACAGTCCTGGTAGCGTTGGAGATGCCAAAGGCATTTAATATCGTCAGCCACTCCACGCTACTAGAAGTCATTGAGGCTTCCTCTCTCCCACAGGGACTCAAGCGGTGGTCGGCGAATTATCTGAGTCGACATTCGGCAGTCATTTTCAGAGAAAAAACCAGTAAACTGAGAAAAATTAAACAAGGGGACCCAAAGGGTGGTGTCCTTTCCCCACTGCTGCTTAATTATTACCTTGCAAAGCTCCCTCAACCATCAGAGGCAGTCTCGATTGTCTCCTACGCTTACGACTGCTCGATAATGTCGCCTGGGAATGAAAATAATGAAATGAACTCAAAAGTAAGTGGTTACCTCTCCGAACTATCCCGCTTCTTCACTGTAAGAAGCCTACCCCTCGTCCCTACGAAATCCTCGATGACCCCTTTTTACCACCTGGACGAAAGAGATCAGACTACAGCTGGGAATTCACGTCGATGGCGAACCAACTCCGACTGTGAACAACCCGCAAATACTCGGAGTTTTCTTCGACAGTTCCTTTATCGGCGCGCACAACCACAATTGTCAAAAGAGTACAAGGTCGTCAAGTCGTTAGACGGCAGCATCTAGGGCAAAGACAAAGAAACGTTGCTGGCAACATGCAAACCAATTAGCCGCTTCTAAACTATGCAGCGCCGGTGTGGTCGCCAGGCTATAGCAGGACGCAGTGGATGAAGCTACAGACCTGCCAAAACACGGCACTCCAGATCGCCAAGGGATGCCCTTCTGATGTCGGCACAGCACCACCCAAATGACGCGGCCCAAAAGCTTTCTGTTAAGGAGCACAACACAACCAGTGTTGGGCAAATTTTAATTGTAAGAGGATACAATGTACACCGTCTCATCGAAGCTGACATCGACCGCAGGGACTCAAGCGTTCAAGCCTGCCAAACGACCGTAGGGGATAGACGTTGCAGCAGCTCGCCTGACAACAGTAGTTAGCGCAGGTGTGATAAACGCTGTAACCAGGTGACCTGTAATTATATCAATTGATAAACCTGTCGACTTTGCTGCCGCAGAACTTAAAGTGGGTTAAGCAGACCGGAAGTCCATCCTTTTAACCGAATGTCTATTCCAGAAAAAGTTTCCAACAAAAGTTACGTATTTTTGTTCGCCGAATCCGATACTGTGGTAAAAAAATGTACATACAGTGACGCTAAAAAGTGGATGAATTCACGTTAAAATTT
>NW_016164048.1:29447-30455 GCF_001687245.7 Rhagoletis zephyria | reverse complement strand
GTGTGGTCGCCAGGCTATAGCAGGACGCAGTGGATGAAGCTACAGACCTGCCAAAACACGGCACTCCAGATCGCCAAGGGATGCCCTTCTGATGTCGGCACAGCACCACCCAAATGACGCGGCCCAAAAGCTTTCTGTTAAGGAGCACAACACAACCAGTGTTGGGCAAATTTTAATTGTAAGAGGATACAATGTACACCGTCTCATCGAAGCTGACATCGACCGCAGGGACTCAAGCGTTCAAGCCTGCCAAACGACCGTAGGGGATAGACGTTGCAGCAGCTCGCCTGACAACAGTAGTTAGCGCAGGTGTGATAAACGCTGTAACCAGGTGACCTGTAATTATATCAATTGATAAACCTGTCGACTTTGCTGCCGCAGAACTTAAAGTGGGTTAAGCAGACCGGAAGTCCATCCTTTTAACCGAATGTCTATTCCAGAAAAAGTTTCCAACAAAAGTTACGTATTTTTGTTCGCCGAATCCGATACTGTGGTAAAAAAATGTACATACAGTGACGCTCAAAAGTGGATGAATTCACGTTAAAATTTGTTTTTTTTTTATAAAAAAAATGGTTCAAGCTTTAACAAAACCCATATAAATCACACTTTCAAACGGAATTTAGAAAAAACATGACTTTAAACATGAATTTTTTTGTGGAAGAATATGCGCCAGACGTTTTGCGAAAAAAAGTCAACGCTAGTTTTCCTAAATTTCGCTTTTTATATGAAAAAAAACCGAAAAATCCGTCAGCACAAAAAATATTATTAAAAATCAATGCAATTTTTTAGCCGCTTAAAACTTGTACTAATATTACTAAAATTTTATAATCCTATTAACTGCATACCCAAAAAATTACAAAAAAATTCTGGTTAAAAAGCTCGAAATTTAATTAAACATTTATGGATTTTTTTTGTTAGCGCATGAACCATATTGTAAATATTAACTAGTAATTTTTAGAAAAAAAACCGACTTCAACTCCCATATAAAAAATATATATATATATATAT